>NC_052947.1:31947824-31969067 GCF_013358895.1 Oreochromis aureus
AACAAGCAAGTTTTAGCAGAATTGTGGAAGTTTTCCATTCATTTCAATGGGACAAAAAAAAAGCATAAAAAGCTTAATATTTTAAAAAGTATAATAGCATAAAATACCAAAAGTCATAGCCATCATTAGCAGAAATAGCAGAATAGTTTAAAATTTGAACGGTGAAAATCGGCTGAAAATTGTTAAAGTAGTTAAGTGCCAAAAAACATTACAAAAAGTGGCAACTAGAATAATAAAGTATAAAGAATAAAGAGAAACAGGAACTCAATAGTGTGGATGCATAAAGCATCCACACAACTAAAAAAAAATTTGCATTTCCTGCGAAAATGCAGTGTGGATGCTGGACGCTGAAGCTGTCAGCTGAAACTAGCTGAAAAAGCTGAAAAGTTGCAGAAATTGTAAAAACTTTGCTGGAAGCAAAGGAACGTTAACTAAAATGTAGTAACTTAGCAGAACTGCAATATCTTAGAGGAAACATAATACTTGGCAAATAATACAATAGCATAGCAGAACTTAGCAGAAATATTGTAACTTACCAGAAACACGATAACTTCCCAAAATATAAGAATTTCAGAGAAATAGTATAAGATAACAGAAAGAATATATTTAGCCAAACATTCTTAAACATTACAGAAATACTACTCTATAGCAGAAATGATATATTTAGAAAGAAAAATATAATATAGTAGAAATACTATGATTTAGCAGAAATCCTACAATATAGCTCAATAACAATGATTTAGAACAGATACTATGATTGAGCAGAATAGTAATAACTTAAGTGAAAATATTGGAAAGGTAAAATGACAAGCTGAATAAAAGGAACATGGTTATGTTTGCTCAAAACTAATTTTTGTTCACCTGTGAAAAAAATAAAATAAAAATACATTTAGAAATACAAATAAGAACAGCCAACAGTTACACACAAAATTAAATATGGATACACAAATCAACAAATACACACAAAATCAAATATGGATACACAAATGTACAGAGAGAGACACACACACAAGGTCTATGCCAGTCAACCAGTCTGAATATATTATATTTTTATCCAACAATGAGATGCTGCCCTAAAAAGGGCTTTGTGTGTGTCTTTCTCTCTCTCTCTCTCTCTCTCTCTCTCTCTCTCTCTCTCTCTCTCTCTCACACACACACACACACACACACTCAGGCTGACACACACATGCGCGCACACACACACACATAGCATCAGCAAGTGAACAAGGGCTGTTAACAGCATGTTTCTAGGTCAGTCAAACAGCTGTGAGATTCTCAATTTGAATCCACCAATCAGAGGGGCTGTGTGCTTTTTCCTGCCAAAACTGGTGCACCAAGTGCAGGCTTTTACAGCACAGAGAGAGACAGGATTTTTGCAGTCTATTTGTCATAGTGAGGACTCCCCTCAAACAAACAGCCATAAATTCCTAACCGTAGGGGCTACAACGGTAAATCTTAGACCGTTGTGTTCAGAAGACATGGGAGAATCTTGAAATGTTGACCATTTAAAATAAAAATATGAAACATCATAGATATAGGACATAGATGATTGGTTGTCTTAGAAGCCATGATTGCCCCAATATGCAAATTTGAATGTGCAAGGCCTAAGATATGATTGGCTGGCTGGGAAGCCATGAAGGCAACAATATGCAAATTTGAATGTGCAAGCCCTCGGATATGATTGGTTGTCTTAGAAGCCATATAAAAAGCAGTAAAACTGTACTATGATTTGGTAGAAAACTATAATTAATCAAAAATACTATATTTGGCAGAAATACTATGCTGTAGCAGAAACACTATATTTAGCACAAATCTGATGAAATAGAAGAAATAGTATGATTTAGCAGAAATGCTGTATTTAGCACAAATACTGGAAAGCAGCAGAAATGCTATGACTTAGCACAATAGTAATAACCTAAATAGAAAAATTGGAAAAGCAAAATGGACAGCTGAAAAAAAAATGCTGAACATGCTAAGGGTCCCTCAAATGCAATTGTTAAATGAGAAAAAAAAACCAGCAAAAAAAAAAAGTATAACAGTCACACAAAAATATATGTACACATATGGTAACACACGTGCACAGACAGACACACACAGGATCAAATTCAGTCAACCAGTCTAACTATATTGAATTTAAATCACACACACACACACACACACACACAAGATCCAATTCAGTCAACCAGTCTAAATATATTGAATTTAAATCTTACAATGAGATCATCCCATAACAAGCCTTTCTCTCTCTCTCTCTCTCTCTCTCTCTCTCTCACACACACACACACACACACACACACACACACACACAGATCCAATTCAGTCAACCAGTCTAAATATATTGATTTTGAATCTTACAATGAGATCATCCCATAAAAGGCTTTCTCTCTCTCTCTCTCTCTCTGTCACACACACACACACACACACACACACACACACACACACACACACACACACACACACACAAGATCCAATTCAGTCAACCAGTCTAAATATATTGATTTTGAATCTTACATTGAGATCATCCCATAAAAGGCTTTCTCTCTCTCTCTCTCTCTCTCTCACACACACACACACACACACACAAGATCCAATTCAGTCAACCAGTCTAAATATATTGAATTTAAATCTTACAATGAGATCATCCCATAACAAGCCTTTCTCTCTCTCTCTCTCTCTCTCTCTCTCTGTCACACACACACACACACACACACACACACACACACACACACACACACACACACAAGATCCAATTCAGTCAACCAGTCTAAATATATTGATTTTGAATCTTACAATGAGATCATCCCATAAAAAGGCTTTGTCTCTCTCTCTCTCTCTCTCTCTCACACACACACACACACACACACACACACACACACAAGATCCAATTCAGTCAACCAGTCTAAATATATTGATTTTGAATCTTACATTGAGATCATCCCATAAAAAGGCTTTCTCTCTCTCTCTCTCTCTCCCTCTCTGTCACACACACACACACACACACACACACACACACACACACACACACACAGATCCAATTCAGTCAACCAGTCTAAATATATTGAATTTAAATCTTACAAGGAGATCATCCCATAACAAGCCTTTCTCTCTCTCTCTCTCTCTCTCTCTCTCTCACACACACACACACACACACACACACACACACACACACACACACACACACACACACACACACACACACACAGGGAGAGAAAATCAAGTTTCTAGCTCAATCAAGCAGCCTGGGAGCTGCTAAATTTGAATCCACCAATCAGAGAGGCTGTGTACTTTTTCCCGCCAAAACAGGTGCAGCCGTTTTTACACACACAGAGCACAGAGACAGGATTTTTGCAGTCTATTTCTCATAATGACGACTCCCCTCAAACAAATGACCATAATTTCCTAACCGTAGGGGCTAGAACGGTCATTCTTACACCGTTTTGTTCAGAAGAGATGGGGGAATCTTAAAGTGTTTACAATTTATCATTAAAATATGAATTATTAAAGATATTTGACTTCTAATGCACCATAACTGAGTAGAGGCAAGCGAAAACTGCCTTGACTTGCCCTCAAACAACGCTTTCTAACTCTAAATCTATTTGGAGTATCAATATCATTCTTTCACCGTAAGAGACAGCAGGCTTTGGTGAACAATCATGGAAATTTTCAGGTCTCTGTGGAAATCCAAAAAAAAGATATGACGAGAGAAAAAAGTTGTTCATTTCCAGAGTTTGAAATCTGAAGAAATCTGAGCGAAGGACGAATTTCCTACCCTCAAACAAGTCTAACTCATTTCAGAACGGTAATAGGTGAGAAAAAAATTCTTGAATTGTGAGCGTCAGGAGTGTCTGAAGATATACTGGGACAAGCCTTATGTCTTAACTTCGCTTCGTTAAGGAGATATGACGATTCGAATATGCCTCTCATTACAGAAATCAAGCGATGATTTTGAACAAGCTCTCCATTGACTTTCTATGGAGAGTTTTGCGACTTTGTGTTGGTCTGAGGAGATTTGCCAAAATTCTATAAATCTCACAACAATGATGGTGACATTTTCGGAAAGCCAGCAAAAATGCCTACGTTTTGATGTATAATTTGTGGAAGTTGAGTGAAAATTGAGCAAGTAGCAAGAAGTTGTTCGGACATGAAGAGAAGACTGCGAAACCTACAGTGGCACACTGGAAGCCAAGTGCATAGCAACCATAACAACGCATGTATTTTCTGAAAAATCACAATTTTGCAACTCAAAACTTTAAGAGGGATAAAAGTAAAACTGTAACAGATATGAAAAAGCTGAATCATTCATGAATAGCCCAATAATTTGTGAACATTTTAAAGTTTGAATGGTTGTTCTACGTGAAAGTAGGAAAAAGTAGTTAAGTTTCAAAAACAAGCAAGTTTTAGCAGAATTGCGGAAGTTTCCCATTCATTTCAATGGGACAAATTAAAGGAAAAAAGCTTAATATTTTAAAAAGTATAACAGTTAAAAATACCAAAAGTCATAGCGCACATTAGCAGAAATAGCAGAATAGTTTAAAATTTGAACGGTGAAAATCGGCTGAAAATTGTGGAAGTAGAAAAGTGCCAAAAAAAGTGCAAAAAGTGGCAACTAGAATAATAACTAGAAAAATTTGCATTTCCTGCGAAAATGCAGTGTGGATGCTATAAAGCTGAAGCTGTCAGCTGAAACTAGCTGAAAAAGCTGAAAAGTTGCAGAAATTGTAAAACCTTTGCAAAAAATTGTAATAACTTTGCAGAAGCATAAGAACTTAGCAAAAATGTAATTACTTAGCAGAACTGCAATAATGTAAAGAAAACATAATACTTGGCAGAAATACAATAACATAGCAGAACTTAGCAGCAGAAATTAGAATAAATATTGTAACTTAGCAGAAACAAGATAACTTTTCAGAAATATAGGATTTTAGCAACCATGGTACCAGATTACATAGATACTTTATTTAAACAAAAATACCTAAACATTGCACAAATACTGTGATTTAGGACAAATACTACAACATAGCAGAAATGCTGTAATTCAGCAAATATACTATGCTATGGCACAAATAGAAAGAATATGCTCAAATACTATGATTTTGCTCAAATAATATAATTAAGCAATAATACTAAGATTTAGCAGAAATACTGTATTTAGCACAAATACCGAAAAGTAGCAGAAATACTATAATTTAGCATAATAGTAATAACTTGCACAATTACAAATATGGACATGGTAAATGGCCTGTATTTATATAAGCGCTTTTATGGTCCCTAAGGACCCCAAAGTGCTTTACATATCCAGTCATTCACCCATTCACACACTGGTGATGGCAAACTACGTTGTAGCCACAGCCACCCTGGGCGCACTGACAGAGGTGAGGCTGCTGGACACTGGCGCCACCGGGCCCTCTGACCACCACCAGTAGGCACACAATAAGATACACCCATAAAACGCTCTCTCTCTCTCTCTCTCTCTCTCTCTCTCTCTCACACACACACACACACACACACACACACACACACACACACACACACACAGCAGCAGCAGCAGAAGCAAGTGAACAAATAGGGGCTGTACATACAGTGTTTCCTGTATGTTTCTAGGTAGGTCAAAAAGCCTGGAGCTGCTTAATTTTAATCCACCAATCAGAAAGGCTATGTACTTTTTCCCGCCAAAACAGGTGCACCTGTTTTTACACACATAACACAGAGACAGGATTTGTTCAGTCTATTTTTCATAGTGAGGACTCCTCTCAAACAAATGGCTATAATTTCCTAACCGTAGGGTCTAGAACAGTCATTCTTACACTGTTTTGTTCAGAAGAGATGGGGGATTGTCAAGTGTTGTGTGTTTAAAGTAAAAATATGAATTTGTAGAGATACATGACATGGATGAGTGGTTGACTTACAACCCATGAAAGCCCCAATATGGAAATTTGAATGTCTCAGCCGTCAGATGTGATGGGCTGGTTGGGAAGTCATGCATGACTTGATATGTCAATTTGAAAATTACAGTACTCACAGAGGATTGGCTCCCTGAGGAGCTGGCAGGAATACATAGAAATACTATGATTACCCAGAAATACTGCGTTTAGTAGAAATATTATGTTTTAGCACAAATACTATAAAATGGCTGAAATAGTATGATTTAGCACAAATGCTGTATTTAGCACAAATACTGAAAAGCAGCAGAAATGCTATGACTTAGCACAATAGTAATAACTGAAATAGAAAAATTGGAAAAGCAAAATGAACAGCTGAAAAATGCTGAACATTCTAAGGCTCCCTCAAATGTAATTGTTGAATGAAAAAAAATCAGCAAAAAAAAAAAGTATAACAGTCACACAATCAAAAATATGGACACATATGGAAACACACATGCACAGAGAGACACAGGATCAAATTCAGTCAACCAGTCTAAATATATTGAATTTAAATCATACAATAAGATGCTCCCATAAAAACGCTCTCTCTCCTCTCTCTCTCTCTCTCTCACTGTCACACACACACACACACACACACACACACACACACACACACACACTAGCAGCAGCAGCAAATAGCCTGGGAGCTGCTGAATTTGAATCCACCAATCAGAGAGGCTGTATACTTTTTCCCGCCAAAACAGGTGCAGCTGTTTTTACACACATGCAGCACAGAGACAGGATTTGTGCTGTCTATTTTTCATAGTGAGGATTCCCCTCAAACAAATGGCTATAATTTCCTAACCGTAGGGGCTAGAACAGTCATTCTTACACCGTTTTGTTCAGAAGAGATGGGGGATCTTAACGTATTGACAATTTATCATTACAATATGAATTATTGAAGATATTTGACTTCTAATGTACCATAACTGAGTAGAGGCAAAGCGAAAACTGCCTTGACATGCCCTCAAACAATGCTTTCTAACTCTAAATCTATTTGGAGTATCGATATCATTCTTTCACCGTAAGAGACAGCAGGCTTTGGTGAACAATCATGGAAATTTTCAGGTCTGTGTGGAAATCCATCAAAAGATATGACGAGAGAAAAAAGTGCCTCATTTCCAGAGTTTGAAATCTGAAGAAATCTGAGCGAGGATGAATTTCCTACCCTCAAACAAACCCAATTCATGGCCAAATGGTAATAGGTGAGAAAGAAATTCTTGAATTGTGAGCGTCAGGAGTGTCTGAAGATATATTGGCACAAGCCTCATGTCTTAACTTTGCTGCGTTAAGGAGATATGACGATTTGAAAATGCCTCTCATTAGAGAAATCCAGCGGTGATTTTGAACAAGCTCTCCATTGACTTTCTATGCAGTTTTCAGACTTTGTGTTGGTGTGAGGAGATTTGCCAAAATTCTATTATATAGAAATACTGTAATCAGCACATATACTGTAACATTTTAGAAATTCCTCCACTTAGTAGTAATACTATAACATAACACAAATGTTATGATGAGTTGAGCGGCTGGTACTCTGGTGCAGTCAGCACAATCTGGAGCTGAACACTCTTAAAACTGTAGAGATGACAGTGGACTTCAGGAGACATCCCTCAACTCTGCCACCCCTCATCATATCAGACAGCCCTGTGTCGACTGTGGAGATCTTCAAGTTGCTGGGTACCACCATCTCCCAGGACCTGAAGTGGGAGACCAACATCACCTCCATCCTCAAAAAGACCCAGCAGAGGATGTACTTCCTGAGACAACTGGGGAAGTACAGTCTTCCACAGGAGCTGCTGATCCAGTTCTACACTGCAGTCATTGAGTCTGTCCTGTGCTCCTCCATCACAGTCTGGTATGGTGCAGCCACTAAACAGGACAGGTGCAGACTGCAGCGGACTGTACGGGCAGCAGAAAGGATCATCGGCGGCCCCCTGCCCTCCATCCAGGATCTGTACCTCTCAAGAACCAGGAAACGGGCAGGAAAATCATCACAGACCCCTCACACCCTGGACACAGACTTTTTGATCTGCTGCCCTCTGGCAGGCGGTGCAGAAGCCTGCAGACCAGGACCACCCGACACAGGAACAGTTTCTTTCCCTCGCCATCTCCCTTCTAAACAGTTGAACTGTCACACTGCTCCCCACTGCCAGACTGCAACTGCACCTTATGTACATTCTGTAGTATTCATTCCACCTCATTTCATTTCTGTATTTTATGTATATACGTTTAGATTAGTTATTTATAGTTGGTTTACACAGCTTTGTGTATGTATGTGTATGCATGTGTAATGTATATATAGATACGTGTGTGTGTGGTGTGCGTGTGTGTGTGTGTGTGTGTGAGATTTACATTGCTGTGCTCGAGAGCCACCATCTACGGAACGAAATTCCTTGTATTTGTCTGCACATATACTTGGCCAATAAACACGATTCTGATGATTTGGCACAAAAACCATGATTTGGCAAAAATACTATGATTGAGCAGAAATACTATGATTGAGCAGAAGTACTAAGATGTAGTAAAAGTACTTTGATTTAAGAGAAATCAATTATGGAGGAGTAATACTTTAAAATGGGAGAAATATTGATACACACACATATTCACAGAGCCTAAAGGGAAGAGTATTTGTGCCATGGAGTGTTAAGAAGAATCTGAGGTCCATATTAGAAAAGCTGGTAAAAAGTTTGCAGAATTGTAATAAATGATGAATATGAATTAGTGGTCTGTGATAGTGTATTAATTTGTAGGGCAAAAACATATTGTCCAAGGTGGAGTTGAACCCCGACCTTTGTGTTGCAGACCTGTGTCATTACCAGCTGCGCCACTGGGAAAGACAGTGGGCTCTTGGGAAACAGGGTGATGAGCAGTCAGAATTAGATCGCAGTGAGAGGCAAAGAGCGCCGTTTTTGGAGTTACAAAACGTCGTGTAACTCAAAAACTAGGTGGACTAGAAGCATAATTCTTGTACTGGGTGAATCAGCGGACTTTGGTGTACTTTGACTGCGATTTTCATTGCTCTTTGTACATCCGTCGCTGAGATATGACGAGAGAAAAGCGGCAGACCTCAGATATGATTGGCTGGGGAGCTGGCAGAAATATATAGTAATAGTGTGATTAAGCATAAATACTACATTTAGCAGAAATACTATATTAAGCACAAATCCTATAAAAAGCAGAAATACTATATTAAGCACAAATCCTATAAAAAGCAGAAATACTATATTAAGCAATATAAATATCCTATAAAAATCCTATAAAAAGCAAAAATACTGTAATATGATTTGGTAGAAAAACTATAATTAATCAGAAATACTATATTGGGCAGAAATACTATATTTAGCACAAATCTTATAAAATAGCAGAAATAGTATGATTCAGCACAATAGTAATAACTTAAACAGAAAAATTGGAAAAGCAAAATGGACAGCTGAAAAATGCTGAACATGCTAAGGGTCCTTCAAATGTACTTGTTAAATGAAAAAAAACTCAGAAAAAAAAGTGTAACAGTCACACAATCACAAATATGGACACATATGGAAACACACATGCACAGAGAGACACACACAGGATCAAATTCAGTCAACCAGTCTAAATATATTGAATTTAAATCATACAATAAGATGCTCCCATAAAAACTCTGTCTCGCCCTCTCTCTCTCTCTCTCTCACACACACACACACACACACACACACACACACACACACACACACACACACACACACACACAGGAGAGAGGAGCAAGTTTCTAGGTCATTCAAGCAGCCTGGGAGCTGCTAAATTTGAATCCACCAATCAGAGAGGCTGTGTACTTTTTCCCGCCAAAACAGGTGCAGCCGTTTTACACACTCAGAACAGAGAGAGGCAGGATTTTTGCAGTCTATTTCTCATAGTGAGGATTCCTCTCAAACAAATGGCCATAATTTCCTAACCGTAGGGGCTAGAACGGTCATTCTTACACCGTTTTGTTCAGAAGAGATGGGGAATCTTCAAGTGTTGACAATTTATCATTAAAATATGAATTATTGAAGATATTTGACTTGTAATGCACCATAACTGAGTAGAGGCAAGCGAAAACTGCCTTGACTTGCCCTCAAACAACGCTTTCTAACTCTAAATCTATTTGGAGTATCGATATCATTCTTTCACCGTAAGAGACAGCAGGCTTTGGTGAACAGTCATGGAAATTTTCAGGTCTCTGTGGAAATCCAAAAAAAAGATATGACGAGAGAAAAAAAAAGTTGTTCATTTCAGAGTTTGAAATCTGAAGAAATCTGAGCGAAGGACGAATTTCCTACCCTCAAACAAGTCTAACTCATTTCAGAACGGTAATAGGTGAGAAAAAATTCTTGAATTGTGAGCGTCAGGAGTGTCTGAAGATATACGGGGACAAGCCTCATGTTTTAACTTCGCTTCGTTAAGGAGATATGACGATTCGAATATGCCTGTCATTACAGAAATCAAGCGATGATTTTGAACAAACTCTCCATTGACTTTCTATGGAGAGTTTTCCGACTTTGTGTTGGTCTGAGGAGATTTGCCAAAATTCTATAAATCTCACAACAATGATGGTGACATTTTCTGAAAGCCAGCAAAAATACCTACGTTTTGATGTATAATTTGTGGAAGTTGAGTGAAAATTGAGCAAGTAGCAAGAAGTTGTTCGGACATGAAGAGAAGACTACGAAACCTACAGTGGCACACTGGAAGCCAAGTGCATAGCAACCATAACAACGCATGTATTTTGTGAAAAATCACAAAATGAAACTCAAAACTTAAAGAGGGATAAGATGAAAACGGTAACAGATATGAAAAAGCTGAATCATTCATGAATAGCCCAATAATTTGTGAACATTTTAAAATTTGAATGGTTGTTCTAGGCGAAAGTATGAGAATGTAGTTAAGTTTCAAAAATAAGCAAGTTTTAGCAGAATTGTGGAAGTTTCCCATTCATTTCAATGGGACAAATTAAAGGAAAAAAGCTTAATATTTTAAAAAGTATAATAGCATAAAATACCAAAAGTCATAGCCATCATTAGCAGAAATAGCAGAATAGTTTAAAATTTGAGCGGTGAAAATCGGCTTGAAAATTGTTAAAGTAGTTAAGTGCCAAAAACGTACAAAAAGTGGCAACTAGAATAATAAAGTATAAAGAATAAAGAGAAACAGGAACTC
Source organism: Oreochromis aureus (assembly GCF_013358895.1). Taxonomy (NCBI): domain Eukaryota; kingdom Metazoa; phylum Chordata; class Actinopteri; order Cichliformes; family Cichlidae; genus Oreochromis; species Oreochromis aureus. The sequence goes on from NC_052947.1 coordinate 31,958,921, forward strand.
AATAGTGTGGATGCTTAAAGCATCCACACAACTAGAAAAATTTGCATTTCCTGCGAAAATGCAGTGTGGATGCTGTAATGCTGAAGCTGTCTGCTGAAACTAGCAGAAAAAGCTGAAAAGTTGCAGAATTTGTAAAAACTTTGCAGAAGAAAAGGAACTTTGCTAAAATGTAGTAACTTAGCAGAACTGCAATATCTTAGAGGAAACATAATACTTGGCAGAAATACAATAGCATAGCAGAACTTAGCAGAAATATTGTAACTTACCAGAAACACGATAACTTCTCAAAAATACAAGAATTTAGGAGAAATAGTATAAGATAACAGAAAGAATATATTTAGCCAAACATTCTTAAACATTACAGAAATACTATGATTTAGAAAAACAGTACAACATAGCAGAAATGCTGCGATTTACCAGAGACACTGTAATTTACTATTAATATTGAAATTTTTTTAAAAAAAAATACTATGTTTTAGCAAAAATACTGTAATTTGACAGAAATACTATCATTCGGCAGAAATACTATGTTTCAGCAGAAATACTCTGGTTTAGCACAAATATTATAACATAGCAGTAATACAATTATATAGCAGAAATGCTATATTTAGAAAGAAAAATATAATATAGTAGAAATACTATGATTTAGCAGAAATACTGTAATCAGCACATATACTGTAACATGACAGAAATTCCTCCACTTAGTAGTAATACTGTAACATAAAACAAATGTTATGATTTGGCACAAAAACCATAATTTGGCAAAATACTATGATTTAGCAGAAATACTATGATTGAGCAGAAGTACTAAGATGTAGTAAAAGTACTTTGATTTAACAGAAATACAATTATGGAGGAGTAATACTTTAAAATGGGAGAAATATTGATACACACACACATACACAGAGCCTAAAGGGAACAGTATTTGTGCCATGGAGTGTTAACAAGAATCTGAGGTCCATATTAGAAAAGCTGCTAAAATCATAAAAGTTCAGAATTGTAATAAATGATGAATATGAATTAGTGGTCTGTGATAGTGTATTAATTTGTAGGGAAAAAAACATGTTGCCCAAGGTGTAATTGAACCCACGACCTTTGGGTTGCAGACCTGTGTCATTACCAACTGCGCCACTGGGAAAGAGAGCGAGCGCCTGGAAAACAGGGTGATGAGCAGTCAGAATTAGATTGCAGTGAGAGGCGAAAAACACAGTTTTTTGGAGTTACAAAACGTCGTGTAACTCAAAAACTAGGTGGACTAGAAGCATAATTCTTGTACTGGGTGAATCAGCGTACTTTCGTGTACTTTGACTGTGATTTGCATTGCTCTTTGTACATCTGTCGCTGAGATATGACGAGAGAAGAAAGGGCAGACCTCAGATATGATTGGCTGGCTGGGAAGCCGTGCAGGCCCTGATATGTAAATTTTATATGTATCAGTCCTCACAGAGGATTAGCTGCCTGGGGACCTGGCAGAAATATATACAAATAGTATGATTAAGCATAAATACTACATTTAGTAGAAATACTATGTTTTAGCACAAATACTATAAAATGGCAGAAATACTATAATTAAGCAGAAATACTATATTTGGCAGAAACACTATATTTAGTACAAATCTTATGAAATAGCAGAAATAGTATGATTTAGCAGAAATGCTGTATTTGGCACAAATCTCATAAAATAGCAGAAATAGTATGATTTTGCAGAAATGCTGTATTTAGCACAAATACTGAAAAGCAGCAGAAATGCTATGACTTAGCACAACAGTAATAACTTATAGAAAAATTGGAAAAGCAAAATGGACAGCTGGAAAAATCCTGAACATGCTACGGGTCCCTCAAATCTAATTGTTAATTGAAAAAAAAAATCAGCAAAAAAAGTATAACAGTCACACAATCACAAATATGGGCACATATGGAAACACACATGCACAGAGAGACACACACAGGACCAAATTCAGTCAACCAGTCTAAATATATTGAATTTAAGTGATATAATAAGATGCTCCCATCAAAGGGCTCTCTCTCTCTCTCTCTCTCTCTCTCTCTCTCACACACACACACACACACACACACACACACACACACACACACACACACACACACACACCTAACACACACACAGTAAAGGAATAGTATTTGTGCCATGGAGTGTTAACAAGAATCTGAGGTCCATATTACAAAAGCTGCTAAAATCATAAAAGGTTGCAGAATTGTAATAAATGATGAATATGAATTAGTGGTCTGTGATAGTGTATTAATTTGTAGGAAAAAAAACACATGTTGCCCAAGGTGTAATTGAACCCACGACCTTTGGGTTGCAGACCTGTGTCATTACCAACTGCGCCACTGGGAAAGAGAGCGCGCCTGGAAAACAGGGTGATGAGCAATCAGAATCAGATTGCGGTGAGAGGCGAAAAAACGCTGTTTTTGCAGTTACAAAACGTCGTGTAACTCAAAACTAGGTGGACTAGAAGCATAATTCTTGTACTGGGTGAATCAGCGTACTTTCGTGTACTTTGACTGTGATTTGCATTGCTCTTTGTACATCTGTCGCTGAGATATGACGAGAGAAGAAAGGGCAGACCCCAGATATGATTGGCTGGCTGGGAAGCCGTGCAGGCCCTGATATGTATTTGTATGTATCAGTCCTCACAGAGGATTAGCTGCCTGGGGACCTGGCAGAAATATATAGAAATAGTATGATTAAGCATAAATACTACATTTAGTAGAAAAACTATATTAAGCACAAATCCTATAAAAAGCAGAAATACTATATTAAGCAATATAAATATCCTCTAAAAATCCTATAAAAAGCAGTAAAACTGTACTATGATTTGGTAGAAAAACCCTAATTAATCAAAAATACTAAATTTGGCAGAAATAGCAGAAACACTATATTTAGCACAAAATCTTGATTTAGCAAATAGCAGACATAGTATGATGATTTGCAGAAATGCTGTATTTAGCACAAATACTGAAAAGCAGCAGAAATGCTATGACTCAACACAATAGTAATAACTTAAATAGAAAAATTGGAAAAGCAAAATGGACAGCTGAAAGAATCCTGAACATGCTAAGGGTCCCTCAAATGTAATTGTTAAATGAAAAAAAAAACAGCAAAAAAAAGTATAACAGTGACACAATCACAAATATGGACACATATGGAAACACACATGCACAGAGAGACACACACAGGATCAAATTCAGTCAACCAGTCTAAATATATTGAATTTAAATCATATAATAAAACTCTCTCTCGCCCTCCCTTTCTCTCTCTCTCTGTCACACACACACACACACACACACACACACACACACACACACACACACACAGGGAGAGACAAGCAAGTTTCTAGGTCAGTCAAGCAGCCTGGGAGCTGCTAAATTTGAATCCACCAATCAGAGAGGCTGTGTACTTTTTCCCGCCAAAACAGGTGCAGCCGTTTTACACACACAGAGCACAGAGACAGGATTTCTGCAGTGTATTTCTCATAGTGAGGATTCCTCTCAAACAAATGGCCATAATTTCCTAACCGTGAGGGGCTAGAACGGTCATTCTTACACCGTTTTGTTCAGAAGAGATGGGGCAATCTTAAAGTGTTGACACTTTATCATTAAAATATGAATTATTAAAGATATTTGACTTCTAATGCACCATAACTGAGTAGAGGCGAAGCAAAAACTGCCTTGACCTGCCCTCAAACAACGCTTTCTAACTCTAAATCTATTTGGAGTATCGATATCATTCTTTCACCGTAAGAGACAGCAGGCTTTGGTGAACAGTCATGGAAATTTTCAGGTCTTTGTGGAAATCTATCAAAAAGATATGACGAGAGAAAAAAGTGGTTCATTTCCAGAGTTTGAAAGCTGAAGAAATCTGAGCGAAGGACGAATTTCCTACCCTCAAACAAGTCTAACTCATTTCAGAACGGTAATAGGTGAGAAAAAAATTCTTGAATTGTGAGCGTCAGGAGTGTCTGAAGATATACGGGGACAAGCCTCATGTTTTAACTTCGCTTCGTTAAGGAGATATGACGATTCGAATATGCCTCTCATTACAGAAATCAAGCGATGATTTTGAACAAACTCTCCATTGACTTTCTATGGAGAGTTTTCTGACTTTGTGTTGGTCTGAGGAGATTTGCCAAAATTCTATAAATCTCACAACAATGATAGTGACATTTTCTGAAAGCCAGCAAAAATACCTACGTTTTGATGTATAATTTGTGTGGGTTGAGTGAAAATTGAGCAAGTAGCAAGAAGTTGTTCGGACATGAAGAGAAAATTGCCAAAGGTACAGTGGCTCACTTAGAACCAAGTGCATAGCAACCATAACAACGCATGTATTTTGTGAAAAATCACAAAGATGAAACTCAAAACTTAAAGAGGACAATATGAAAATGGTAACAGATATGAAAAAGCTGAATCATTCATGAATAGCCCAATAATTTGTGAACATTTTAAAGTTTGAATGGTTGTTCTAGGTGAAAGTATGAGAAAGTAGTTAAGTTTCAAAAACAAGCAAGTTTTAGCAGAATGTTGGAAGTTTTCCATTCATTTCAATGGGACAAAAAAAAAGCATAAAAAGCTTAATATTTTAAAAAGTATAACAGCAAAAAATACCAAAAGTCATAGCCGGAATTAGCAGAAATAGCAGAATAGTTTAAAATTTGAATGGCAAAAATCGGCTGAAAATTGTGGAAGTAGATAAGGTCCAAAAAACGTACGGAAGCAACTATAAGAATAAAGTATAAAGTATAAAGAATAAAGAGAAACAGGAACTCAATAGTGTGGATATAAAGCATCCACACAATTTGCATTCCTCTTGAAAATGCAGTGTGGATGCTTTAAAGCTGAAGCTTTCTGCTGAAACTAGCTGAAAAAGCTGAAAAGTTGCAGAAATTGTAAAATCTTTGCAGAAGCAAAGGAACTTTGCTAAAATGTAGTGACTTAGCAGAAGTGCAATATCTTAGAGGAAACATAATACTTGGCAGAAATAAAATAGCATAGCAGAACTTAGCAGAAATATTGTAACTTACCAGAAACACGATAACTTCTCAAAAATACAAGAATTTAGGAGAAATAGTATAAGATAACAGAAAGAATATATTTAGCCAAACATTCTTAAACATTACAGAAATACTATGATTTAGAGAAACAGTACAACATAGCAGAAATGCTGTAATTTGACAGAAATACTATATTTAGCACAAATCTTATAAAATAGCAGAAATGCTGTATTTAGCACAAATACTGAAAAGCAGCAGAAATGCTATGACTTAGCACAATAGTAATAACTTAAATAGAAAAATTGGAAAAGCAAAATGGACAGCTGAAAAAATCCTGAACATGCTAAGTGTCCCTCAAATGTAATTGTTAAATGAAAAGAAAATCAGCAAAAAAAAGTATAACAGTCACACAATCACAAATATGGACACATATTGAAACACACATGCACAGAGAGACACACACAGGACCAAATTCAGTCAACCAGTCTAAATATATTGAATTAAAATCATACAATAAGATGCTCCCATAAAACTCTCTCTCGCCCCCCTCCCTCTCTCTCTCTCTCTGTCACACACACACACACACACACACACACACACACACACACACACACACACACACAGCAGCAGCAGCAGAAAGTGAACAGGGGCTGTTAACAGCATGTTTCTAGGTCAGTCAAACAGCTGTGACCTTCTCAATTTGAATCCACCAATCAGAGAGGCTGTGTGCTTTATCCCACCAAAACTGGTGCACCAAGTGCAGGCTTTTACACATGCAGGACAGAGAGAGACAGGATTTTGCAGTCTATTTCTCATAGTGAGAATTCCCCTCAAACAAACAGCCATAAATTTCTAACCGTAAGGGCTAAAACAGTCATTCTTAGACCATTTTATTCAGAAGACATAGGGGAATCTTGAAATGCTGACCATTTAAAATAAAAATATGAAATATTAGAGATATATGACATAGATGATTGGTGGGCTTAGAAGCCACGAAGGTCCCAATATGCAAATTTAAATGAGCCAGGACTCAGATATGATTGGCTGGCTGGGAAGCCATGAAGGTCCCAATATGCAAATTTGAATGTGCCAGGACTCAGATATGATTGGCTGGCTGGGAAGCCATGAAGGCAACAGTATGCAAATTTGAATGTGCCAGGACTCAGATATGATTGGCTGGCTGAGAAGCCATGAAAGGTCCCAATATGCAAATTTGAATGTGCCAGGACTCAGATATGATTGGCTGGCTGGGAAGCCATGAAGGTCCCAATATGCAAATTTGAATGTGCCAGGACTCAGATATGATTGGCTGGCTGGGAAGCCATGAATGCCCCAATATGCAAATTTAAATGTGCCAGGACTCAGATATGATTGGCTGGCTGGGAAGCCGTCCAGGTCCTGATATGTAAATTTGAATATTAGGACTGACTCCCTGGGGACCTGGCAGAAATATATAGAAATACAATGATTACCCAGAAATACTGCATTTAGTAGAAATACTATGTTTTAGCACAAATACTATAAAATGGCAGAAATACTATAATTAAGCAGAAATATTATATTAAGTACAAATCCTATAAAATAGCAGAAATAGTATGATTTAGCACAAATGCTGTATTTAGCACAAATCTTATAAAATAGCAGAAATAGTATGATTTAGCAGAAATGCTGTATTTAGCACAAATACTGAAAAGCAGCACAAATGCTATGACTTAGCACAATAGTAATAACTTAAATAGAAAAATTGGAAAAGCAAAATGGACAGCTGCAAAAGTCCCACAAGCACAGAGAGACACACACAGGATCAAATTCAGTCAACCAGTCTAAATATATTGAATTTAAATCATACAATAAGATGCTCCCATAAAACTCTCTCTCGCCTCTCTCTCTCTCTCTCTCTCTCACACACACACACACACACACACACACACACACACACACACACACACAGGGAGAGAAAATCAAGTTTCTAGGTCAGTCAAGCAGCCTGGGAGCTGCTAAATTTGAATCCACCAATCAGAGAGGCTGTGTACTTTTTCCCGCCAAAACAGGTGCAGCCGTTTTACACACACACAGAGCACAGAGACAGGATTTCTGCAGTGAATTTCTCATAGTGAGGATTCCTCTCAAACAAATGGCCATAATTTCCTAACCGTAGGGGCTAGAATGGTCATTCTTACACCGTTTTGTTCAGAAGAGATGGGGGAATCTTAAAGTGTTGACAATTTATCATTAAAATATGAATTATTGAAGATATTTGACTTCTAATGCACCATAACTGAGTAGAGGCAAGTGAAATCTGCCTTGACTTGCCCTCAAACAACGCTTTCTAACTCTAAATCTATTTGGAGTATAGATATCATTCTTTCACCGTAAGAGACAGCAGGCTTTGGTGAACAGTCATGGAAATTTTCAGGTCTCTGTGGAAATCCAACAAAAAGTTATGACTCCTCCGGAGTGAGAGGAGTAGGAATATTTTACTGCTATTATTTGCTGCTATTTTTATAATCATCATTACCATTTCATGTTAATAGTGATGTTGCATTCAGGGGCATTCAGATGTTCAAATATATGGGTATTATATTAGTCTTTATTACAGGTCCAAGAAGAACCACTTTAAATGGTTGAGTTGAATCTATAATTTTAAATGTTTTTAATGCTTCTATGATCTCAGTGTTTCTGTGTAGAGGGCAGAGACAGGAAGTTATAGGCTTTTGAAGTTGCAGGCTTTTGCAGAAGTGAAACTGAAAGCAAAGAGAGCATTTAAGGCGAGACACACATACAGACACATATAGTACGAGAGGTCATGACACGTGCGCGGTACACAGCATGCACGCGCCCCCCGCGTGCACACACACACAGATATAAACTCTTACCTACTAACTGAGTCTAACTGCAAAGTTGTGCCTGTATGAGTGACATTTGTGCAGAACATGGACTTGATGTTCCAGGAAGATAAGCCTGGGCAGGATGGAGACAGGAAGCACCTGCCGTCGACGCGCTGAAGACGATGTTGTTTTAGACTATGTTAAGAGTCATTGTGGTTTTGGAGTGACGTATGCTTTGTTTAAGTCTGCCTGGTAACAGGAAGACTGCAAACCCTATAAAGCCTTTGTCTAATGATTGTAAGTTCAGTTCGACGCTGAAATCTGCACAGCGGTCGGACTCACACATGTGTTTATTAAAATGCTGTCTAATTGCACACGGACCGGATCTGTGGTTATTTTGGATTCCTCTCTCAACATTGAACCTTAACACCAAACATTCTTAAACATTACAGAAATACTATGATTTAGAGAAACAGTACAACATAGCAGAAATGCTGTAATTTGACAGAAATACTATATTTGGCAGAAATACTATATTTAGCACAAATCTTATAAAATAGCAGAAATGCTGTATTTAGCACAAATACTGAAAAGCAGCAGAAATGCTATGACTTAGCACAATAGTAATAACTTAAATAGAAAAATTGGAAAAGCAAAATGGACAGCTGAAAAATCCTGAACATGCTAAGTGTCCCTCAAATGTAATTGTTAAATGAAAAGAAAATCAGCAAAAAAAAGTATAACAGTCACACAATCACAAATATGGACACATATTGAAACACACATGCACAGAGAGACACACACAGGACCAAATTCAGTCAACCAGTCTAAATATATTGAATTAAAATCATACAATAAGATGCTCCCATAAAACTCTCTCTCGCCCTCCCTTTCTCTCTCTCTCTGTCACACACACACACACACACACACACACACACACACACACACACACACACAACACACACACACACACACAAGATCCAATTCAGTCAACCAGTCTAAATACTTTGAATTTGAATCTAACAATGAGATCATCCCATAAAAAGGCTTTCTCTCGCTCTCTCTCTCTCTCTCTCACACACACACACACACACACACACACACACACACACAAGATCCAATTCAGTCAACCAGTCTAAATATATTGAATTTGAATCTTACAATGAGATCATCCCATAAAAGGCTTTCTCTCTCTCTCTCTCTCTCTCTCTCTCTCTCTCACACACACACACACACACACACACACACACACACAGGAGAGAGAGAAGTTTCTAGCTCAGTCAAGCAGCCTGGGAGCTGCTGAATTTGAATCCACCAATCAGAGAGGCTGTATACTTTTTCCCCAAAACAGGTGCAGCCGTTTTTACACACAGAGCACAGAGACAGGATTTCTGCAGTGAATTTCTCATAGTGAGGATTCCTCTCAAACAAATGGCCATAATTTCCTAACCGTAGGGGCTAGAACAGTCATTCTTACACCGTTTTGTTCAGAAGAGATCAGGGAATCTTAAAGTATTGACAATTTATCATTAAAATATGAATTATTAAAGATATTTGACTTCTAATGCACCATAACTGAGTAGAGCAAAGCAAAAACTGCCTTGACTTCCCCTCAAACAACGCTTTCTAACTCTAAATCTATTTGAGTATCAATATCATTTTTTCACCGTAAAGAGACAGCAGGCTTTGGTGAACAATCTTGGAAATTTTCAGGTCTCTGTTGATATCCATTAAAAAGATATGACGAGAAAAAAAGTGGATCATTTCCAGAGTTTGAAATCTGAAGAAATCTGAGCGAAGGACGAATTTCCTACCCTCAAACAAGTCTAACTCATTTCAGAACGGTAATAGGTGAGAAAGAAATTCTTGAATTGTGAGTGTCAGGGAGTGTCTGAAGATATACTGGGACAAGCCTCATGTTTTAACTTCGCTTCGTTAAGGAGATATGACGATTCGAATATGCCTCTCATTACAGAAATCAAGCTGTGATTTTGAACAAGCTCTCCATTGACTTTCTATGGGGATTTTTGAGACTTTGTGTTGGTCTGAGGAGATTTGCCAAAATTCTATAAATCCCACAACAATGATAGTGACATTTTCTGAAAGCCAGCAAAATACCTACGTTTTGATGTATAATTTGTGGGAGTTGAGTGAAAATTAATCAAGTAGCAAGAAGTTGTTCGGACATGAAGAGAAAATTGCCAAAGGTACAGTGGCTCACTTAGAACCAACTGCATAGCAACCATAATAACGCATGTATTTTGTGAAAAATCACAAAGATGAAACTCAAAACTTAAAGAGGATAAG
>NC_052947.1:31969567-32034567 GCF_013358895.1 Oreochromis aureus
ATCTCTGATCTTCATTCTGTGGATGCTGGCAAATACTGGTGTGGGGTGACGAGAACTGGAATAGACATCTACACTGAAGTCAAGCTTAAATTAGTACAAGGTAAATAAAATATTCTCCAAAGATGAACACACACAGTCACACACACACAAACATACACTTTACAACTGATTCAGCTGTATTTTTTTTTTTTTTAAGATCTCATTCAGCAAGCTAAATATATAAATCATATCTGTTCTGTGGCTGTAACACATTTACTGATGCCATCTGCATTTTCAACAGACAGCTGCTGTGACACTGTGACCAAAATTAAAAATTATGAGGGATATTCAGAGTCCCTCAGTTGTCCGTATGAGTCTCAGTACCAGAACAACCTGAAGTACATCTGCAGAGGAAATCGGCCCTCCACATGTCTGCAGCAGGCACTAATCACCTCTGACACCAAACAAAATGGGCGATTCAGACTTAATGATGACAAAGTGTCAGGAAAATTCACAGTGACCATTAACAATTTGACCCAAAGTGATTCAGCATCATACCTCTGTGGTGTCCAAAGAAACTCTGACCTGGATGTTTTCTCTGCTGTTGAGCTGGAAGTCGAAGGTGAGAGGTCATAGAAATATCTCATTACATCAGCTGAAAGAAAACAGTTTCTTGTAAAGAAATAAAGAAGTGTCTTTAAGAAAGTTTAATATTTTTGAATCGTAAATAGTTTTTCTCTTTCAATCTGACAGAGTGGTGCTGTGTCAGGTCAACTAAAGTAAATGGAACTGTAGGACATCCACTAACTTTGCAGTGTCCTTATCCTCCACAACATCGGGATAACAGGAAGTTCCTCTGTAAGGGAGACCACCGCAACAACTGCACAGACATGGTGGCGAGTCAAAGTAGATTCGCGATACGAGATAATGGTTCCAGCTCTTTCTCAGTGACGATCACAAAGATGCAAGCAGATGATGCTGGGACATACTGGTGTAGGTCAGACCCTCAGTGGAGAGTTGGAAACTACACCAAGATTCAGCTTTCAGTTGGTGAGATGAATGTGTCTTGTGTACATGAAAATAAAATGGTTAGAGTTGTAAGTTACACCTTTTTCTCAGCCTATCGTGTCATCGTGTCATTTGCAGTGTGATAGAATAATGACTGCGTACACAGGTGTAAAAATAGGACTGTTGAAACCCTCATTTAGCACTGCTTACTTACATTTTTTGGTGGCTTCAATATAGACACAGCCTCTTCCAGCCTCGCAAAGCTAATACATGTTAAAGGAAATAATCATACGAATCATATATGTGTGTGTGTATATATATCTCCTCCCTCCCCTCTCTCTCTCTATATATATATACATACATACATACATACCAGTATATATACCAGTCAAAGCAGATTGACACTACAAGATAATGTTTCTTCCTCTTTCTCTGTGATGTTCACAAAAAGTCACCAATTAACACATTTAGATGAAAATAAAAATAAATAGTTGTAAGTTACATCGTTTTTTTCAGTCCACATAGACTATGTAAACATAGACTGTGGATGGTGGTTTAGTTATTTGTGGTGAGGCAGTACAGAAAACTGCGTACCCAATTTTTCACATGAAGCACTGAAGAAAGCAGAACTAAAGGGTTTTGCAGTGTTGCTGACTTATAGGTCTTCCAACCTCCCAGAAGTCATATTTAGCCATAATACTAAAATACCATTTGAAGTTTTTGATCTTTATTTATAAATTATCTAATCCTATCTGCTGAAACAAGACTTATGTACAGCCACTTTAGTGCAATTTCTGATTATGTACTTTGTGCTGTGAGCCAAATGCTAATGCTAAATATTAAAATACATTTTTAGAGTGCATACAATGCAGAAGAAAAAGAAAAAAATAAATATTTCTAATCTGTGCATATAATTAGCAATTTTTTCAATGAAAGTGAAACTTTTAAAAAATTTGTCTCATAAGACAAATATTAGATTTATATATGAACAAGTAAACATGTAAAAATGAGAAAAATCAAAATGGAACCACTTTTTATATGTAAACAGATTACGAGACATACACTATAACTTTGATAAGACTTCAATTTAAATTTAAAATTTAAATCATTGCCAGTGTCACCATATGTTTCTTAAATAAGCCATAGATGGTGAATATTCCACACGACTCATGGCATTCAGTGGACACTGACACTGAGGGGCACCTCAATAACAACTACATATATATTTAATTTTGTGTAATATACTAGGATATTTATAATTAGAGCTATTTAGAATAGAATAGAATAGCCCTTGTGTAGCGATTTTCTTGCATTTATTAGAGCTATTTTGTTACATTTTGTAACTTTGTATTATTTTGTTTAATTTAGGTACATTTAAAGTTCTTACTGTCTTGGAACAACTGTGACCACATAATTTCCTTTAAGATTAATACAATATTATGATTCTGCTTTTTGTATTAAAATAAAGCTACTAAGAGTATTGTTCTCCAACAGTCTTTCTCCAGCACACCAGCACTCTACCTTCCACAGTCGAAATGCCTGGAAAAACTTCAACACAAATTACCGGTAAACCTGTTAAAGATGTCTTTCAGTATGAACTGCTGTTGACTAATATGTGCCTACTCCAAAATTAATGTTTAATTTTTGGAATGGAGTGAATGTAAGTCTCGCCAAAATGATCCTGAGAGTCAAAAACAGCTGTGGGTGAGCGCACCAGTAATATAATAATTATGATAAAATGTAAAATATTGATAAAAAGATCATCTATGCCCACAGTTCTGCATGTATGTACTTGAAAGTCTAATGTTTCTGTTTTGTTTCCTGCTTTTCAGATGCAGGGCACTATGTGGGTTACACTGCTCCTCCCCTGCTGCTGCTACTGATATGCGTCTTTGCGGTTTTAGTTTATAAGTGCAAACGTCAGAAAGCAAAAGGTATATTTTGGATTCATAGATATGGACAGATGTACTCAAATGTGCATACATAAAGAGCATAACCATGTTTTACGCTTTGTGTTTTCAGACAATGAAACTGTCATGAACATAAATGCACAGAACGAAGACGCTTTAGAGGAAGTGATGCGTGTGGCAGAAAATAACGTAAGAAAACTAAAGTTCAAAGACTTTATAGTGTGCTGTATCTATAACAAGCCTTATTATAGCAAACTGGGCAACACATCTAACTGTACATATTATTTATTAATACAATTTGCACTTTTCTCTTAATTTTACTGTTTTTAATTTTTACTTTCTCTATTTTTAGAACTGTTTTATGTGTACATATACCCTGCACTATCTCATAGTATTAGGCCCTTGTAATCTTTGCTCTATAATGAATTCCAAACAACATCCATAACATCATCATGTGTTGTTCATTGGTTGAATAGATTTATGAAAGTCAAGAAGTTGTGATATACTCAAATAACGAGATGGCCGAACTGCAGAGTGCCGGTAATGACTATGAAGATTTAGGTGAAGATGAACCAGACTTAAATGTCACAACTGAAGAAATCTTCTGTAATGGGAATTTCCATAATGCCAATTGAAGATAAACAGTGTGTGCATTTGAGGTCAATCTTTGGCTCTCACCTGTATGATCATCCTGTTTAATTTGTCTTTAACATTAACAGTTACACAGCTAATCTTAATGTACCATAATCCAGGCTTCTCACTCTCTCACTGAAAACATTGAGATTTTTGTTTAACCATGACAAAGAGCTGCTATTTATACATATATAGCTTCACTTCTTACTCATTTGCTATTACCCTTTCTTTCATTTTTATTGCTTAGTGTTAGCAACATAATCTACGCTGATTTTCTGAAACTGTGGGAAACCTGAAATGTAAATGACTAACATCAATGTAATGTAAATAAATCTGCAAATTAAAATAAAATTTTAGTCATTCTTGTCTGTTTTTGCCCCATTTAAACATAAACAGTCACATTGTCAAGTCCAGTTATTTTTATGATACGTTTATATTTGTTGCAATTAAATATTTATAACAAAGGCAGTTACTGGATATGATTTTACAGATAAAGGGAAATACAGTGTTTATTCTAGTTCCATACATTGGATGGAACCATCAGATGTATGTAACAGTGTAGCAGTTTTCACTTTAGTGTAATCACAGTACTGTCATGCAAAACTTGGATTTATAATTAGTTTTTTAAATATTATTGGTTTAAATTTTTGCACTTTTATAGTTGAATGCTGTGCACCTGTGGCTTTAACTTTGTTGTGAACTTCTTTATCCTGCTTTTTTTAACACAATCATTTTCCTTGTTAAATCAATGAAGGGTATTAACATTAAAAGAACTGCTTATGTGAAGGCTGTGCAAACTTCTATCACCACTAGGTGGCATATGTCAGCTACTTTTTGGAGAAAATGTATCTGAATATCAGGAACAGGACCACACCTCCACACATGTCCCATTACGGTCTCTGTCCATAAATGACCCCCTCCCAGCACTACAAGCTGTTCATTCTTTTTTAATTCATTCACTTATCATTAGTACATGGGGGTCTGCCCGGCCTGAGTCACCACTGAGGCCTGCCTCGAACTGCAGCCTCAACTCTGCTCAAACCATCTGCTACTACACCTACTGAGGGTCTGGTCCCAGCTAGTGAAACAAATGTTAAAATGCCTTTGAGGGAAGGGCCAGAGGTTTCCACTTAAGTACAGACATTCTGTACTTAAGTGGAAATACAGGCACTAGTCTTAGGAATACTCCAGTAAAGGCTGAAGCACTGATTCAACTTAAAACTCAAGTAAAAGTGAAAAGTACAGGCACAGGCTCTGAAATGTACTCAAAGTAAAAAAGTAAAAAGTTAGAGGACGTTTCTACCAGCTATGTTTGTACAAACCTTGATGAACTTTGTGCTATATAAATATATATAAATTCATACACTTTTAAACTAGGTTGCCTTTCATTTGTATTTCTTATGATCTTTGGATCTGCACTGTTTTATTAACTTGTGTAAACCTGCACTATATTTTTTTGACACATAGTTACTAGATGCTTTCTCGACAAAGCAAACGGGCTGTGCCAGTCAGAGGGAACATGTTTTGCAGGTGTTTTTTTTTTTTTTTACCACTTATCCTTAAAGTATAATGTACTGATAAGACTTCTGTATTTTAACTTAAAATAGTGAATGAATACATTTTTTTTAACCAAGCAAGTCTGAATATCGCTTCACTGATGGACATCATGTCTTTTGCGTATTATACAAGAATCATATAATTGAAAGTATAAACATATTTTAACATGAAACCCTGTCACAATGTGATGGTCCTTTTTGTCTATTTATTTATTTTTAAATAAATGCACAATTCTTTGTGTTTTGGTGAATGATTTATGAGCATAGTTTAAATGGAATTATAATGTTTGTAAAGACCTGAACTGCTACACATGAATGCATCTCCTAGGTGCTTTAACACTGCTGAAAAAGGTGCTTCAGGTGCAGCAGGAGGGCAGTCACAGAGAAACTCAAAGTTTGTTGAAGAAAACCTTCCATTGAGCAGTTTAAGAGTTAAGAGTTTTCACTAAACTTGTTTTCTGAAACTGGTATTTTCTGCAACTGGTGTCTGGTCAGGCATTTAAGCCGTCCAACCATTTCTGACTTTTAGTAAACTGAAAGTGAAATTTAAAAAAAGAAATAGCAAAACTCTCAGTTTTGCTGCTTAGTATGTCACACTGAGCCCTCTGCTGGCACTGTTTCAGTGTAACACTGAATACAGTAATTATGCTGCAGTATTCAAAATAAGCATCACTCATTCATATTGAGTTGTAAAAAATGTAAATGACTGTAGTGGTAAGAATTTCAGGGTATCCAGATATTAACATTTAAATAAAATTATATCACAATGTCTTCACATTAATTCTGGATGGTTCAACATGCTGTTTAAAGGCTACAGGAACAGTTTCTAAGAGCAAACCTACTGTGGTCTGTCTTTGTGATTGTCATTTTGATAGACTGGGTCATGAAATCACTTCTTTTTTTAATTTTTTTTAAGATATGTAATATTTATACAATTGAATTTACGAGAGAGAGAAAAAAACGCAAACTCTGCATACGTCTCTTCAAAACACTCCACAAAAATCAGATGAATGATTTTCCCCTCTGCAGTTACAGTGGCTGGGCCAAGTCAATACAATACAAAAGCTCCACACTCTGAGAGAAAGGCTCTCAGTCCTTGCAGTTGCACAACTCCATGTTTTTTCTTTAGCTGCTGAATATCTTGTTCTCATAACTGCCCTCCCCCATTTTCTGAGGCTGAGTCAATGCTGGTTCCTCGGACACAGGGTGGTTAAACAAAGCATTTCATGTAATGTTTTGGCACTGCAGAGCCTGTCAATACTTCTTTCACCACTAGATGGCATATATCAACTATTTTATAAATTTTAAAATTCTTTTATGAGAAGGGCCACCCAAGAATGCTCCATCCCCGCTGTTCTGACAGTCTCTCTTTGCATTTGGCTTTAACATTTGCATGACACAAAAAGACCCCAAATGTGAGTACAACAAAATACAAAAACAAGCATGTGCTTTTTCAAGTTTCCTCCTCCATAAAACAAAGTCAAGGTGTTGAACCTTCAATACTTGCTTTTCACTCTCTACAATAAGTTGCTTAAAGAGTAAGTAAATAAAAGATTAAGTATTGATGTAGATTAAATATGTATCTGTGTGTTTTACACATAGATTTTATTGTGTCTTATAATATATCCCTCAACGCCTCAGCCCCTCTGTACTAGTCTGACCTGCTGCACCCGTACACACACACACACACACCATTCCTCAGGAATCGGTCGTCTTTCTGTCCCAAACATTTAACAGTAAGAAAAGCACACAAAACACTTCTGAAAGAACAAATGTAAATAGGAAGCAGACCTACATGGCATCAAATCCATTTAAATCCTCATAAACATTAGATGATGAAAAAAAAATGTTTTGAAAGGGTCTAATAAAGTCACTGTGTTATAATTTGTTTGCACTGGGAAGGAATGAGAATTTGGTAGATTGAAGTATAAGAACAGATAACTCCAGGTAGAGATTGGGATGGCTGAGAGCACAAGTGTAAGTGACGGAAGCAAAAGACGATTAATATATTTTCACTATGACATTGTTATGCTCAAATATAGTCCCACCCCAATGTTTTTCTATGGTTTCCTTTTCGCAGACAACTTCTGGATATCCAAGTTGTGAGGTCATAGTTATACTTCATTACATCATCGTAAAGAAAACATTGGTTTGTGTAAAACAGTCATATGCCCTCACTGTACGTGTTTCTGTCTTCATTCATTGCACTTACTTCCACACCCTGCCTACAACTAGCCAGTTTGATTTCATGGTTTTGGCGCTTCAATAGGGTTTCAGGCCATTTACTCCTTCCCTCATCTGTCAGGACTCTGTGTACAAAAAAGCCAGCAAGGAAGGAGACGCAGCGCATCTCAGCCTAACTCAGGTATATTATATCCTCCTCTGTCAACAAATATGCAGGCAGACTGGAACACTCCACTCCTGATCCAAAACTGCTGGATCAGGAGTTCATTCCAGACAAAGACCGGGACCGGATGACCCAGAATGGCTTGGGTGCCATAAGTTAGCTCAGATGTTTAAGCCTGAACTGAAGCACTTCATATGAACTGAATTTGTTGAGTTGAAGGGTGTTTTTTGATTTTTTGTTTTATGGGTGTTTAGACACATTTCCTTGTGTTATTAACAGATTGAACTGGGTTGTTTTCATTCAATATTTAGAGCACTGAGTTTTCACTTTACCACATCCTTTGTGTTGTTTATAAGATGACAACAGTATAATCTTACATGTCAGGAGACAGAGCTGGCTGGCATCGCAGAAGTTAAAGTCTAAGAGTCTAAGCAAACTGTTGTATTGTCATGTTGTGGCAAAAAGCAGAACTAAATAGCAGATTCAAATAATGTCTAGCAGGTTTAAAGTGTTTCTGTTTAAGGAATGACTTGTTTTTCAATTCAAGTCAATTTTATTTATATAGCGCCAAATCACAACAACGGTCGCCTCAAGGCGCTTTATATTGGAAGGTAGACCCTACAGTAATAGTACCCCCTATGAGCAAGCAGTTTGGCGACAGTGGGAAGGAAAAACTTCCTTTTAACAGGAAGAAACCTCCGGCAGAACCAGGCTTAGGGAGGGGCGGGGCCATCTGCTGCGACCGGTTGGGGTGAGAGAAGGAAGACAGGATGAAAGACATGCTGTGGAAGAAAGACAGAGATTAATAACAAGTGTGATTCAATGCAGAGAGGTCTATTAACACATAGTGAGTGAGAAAGGTGACTGGAAAGGAAAAACTCAATGCATCATGGGAATCCCCCAGCAGTCTACACCTATTGCAGCATAACTAAGGTTTCAAGGTCACCTGGTCCAGCCCTAACTATATGCTTTAGCAAAAAGGAAAGTTTTAAGCCTAATCTTAAAAGTAGAGATAGTGTCTGTCTCCTGAATCCAAACTGGAAGCTGGTTCCACAGAAGAGGGGCCTGAAAACTGAAGGCTCTGCCTCCCATTCTACTTTTAAATACTCTAGGAACAACAAGTAAGCCTGCAGTGCGAGAGCGAAGTGCTCCAATAGGGTGATATGGTACTACAAGGTCATTAAGATAAGATGGGGCCTGATTATTTAAGACCTTGTATGTGAGGAACAGGATTTTGAATTCATTCTGGATTTAACAGGAAGCCAATGAAGGGAGGCCAATACTGGAGAAATATGCTCTCTCTTTCTAGTCCCTGTCAGGACTCTTGCTGCAGCATTTTGGATTAACTGAAGGCTTTTCAGGGAGTTTTTATTACATCCTGATAATAATGAATTACAGTAGTCCAGCCTGGAAGTAACAAATGCATGAACTAGTTTTTCAACAGGGCAGCACGGTGGCACGGTGGTTAGCACTGTTGCTGCACAGCAAGAAGGTCCTGAGTTTAATTCCACCATCAGGCCGGGGTCTTTCTGTGTGGAGTTTGCATGTTCTCCCGTGTTTGCGTGGGTTCCTCCGGTACTCCGGCTTCCTCCCACCGTCCCAAAGACATGCAGTTTGAGGGGATAGGTTAATTGGATAATCCAAATTGTCACTAGGTGTGAATGTGTGAGTGAATGTGAGCGTGAATAGTTGTCTGTCCCTGTGTGTTGGCCCTGCGACAGACTGGCGACCTGTCCAGGGTGTACCCCGCCTCTCGCCCTATGACAGCTGGGATAGGCTCCAGCGCCCCGCGACCCTGGAAAGGATAAGCGGAAGCTTAATGGATGGATGGATGGATGGATGGATAGTTTTTCAACATCACTCTAAGACAGGATATTTCTAATTGCATTATTAATTGCATTATTATTAATTAATAATTAATTATTATCAATTTTATTATTATTAATTTTCTAATTTAAAATTGAAGAAAGCAGTGCTACGTATTTGTTTAATATGTGCATTGAAGGTCATATCCCGACTCCAAGGTTCTTGTTTATGGTTTGAAGGCAACTGGTAGCAGGTGAGGAGTGAGAGGAGCCTTGGAGGTAGTTAGTGGGCAGGTAAGTCCTTCCTCTGAGAGATTACAGAAAGCTGGTGTTAGAGCTGGTAAGTAGAGCTGAAGGTTTCCACAGGTTTCCAGATATGCAAGAGTTCTGTGATGGTGTGGAGCAGGTAACTAGGAGAAGTAAGACAAGACTGGCTTAGAACAAACAGGTACTTGCAAGCAACAGGTAACAGAGATGGCCTAATAGTCACTATATACCAAGAACAATCTAGGAGAAAACTGTTGCAACCTCCAGCTTGATATACTCCACAGCTAGGCAAGTGTAGGAAGGATTGTTTCAGTTGAGAAGCTCCACCCAGGGGCGGAGCAGCAGAGAGAAGCCAGCCCACAAACTCCACCTGAGTTTTAAAGGCAAGGAGAAGTTAACATAAGAACATATTTCCAGCCTGCTGCCCTACAACACTCTCAAACCAAATGGAAAAAATGGCACTGCAGCACATCCACCAACTTTGGAGTGTCCTCATCCATACATAATGTATGTATGTGTGTGTGTGTCTTGTGTTTACTTAAGTGCTGTGAGAACTAGTATGTTTGTGCACTATGAAATCATTTTAACATTTGTTAATCATTTGACAATAAAACAAAAAGAAGCAAAAGGTTGCATATGTCCTGTATATGCAGTATAAATGATCTAAATCTAAGAGTTTAAAAATGTTGTCTAAATGCAGAAGTTAAAGGCTTCAGCACTGCCATGACATCCAGGAACTCAAACTGCTGTGGTCATATTTTTAGTACATTTCCGTTTAGGTTTCTGTTTTTACGAAGCAAAGCAGAGATGTGGAGCTTTCAAAACCTGCTGTTCACCATCTGTGGTAAGTTGTTTAGATGAGTAAATACATAAACAAACTAAAGGAAGATTTAGATTAAATATAAAAATCTGTTTTTGCAGTACCGGCAGAGTACCACACCTTGTCCATCGTGTATACAGCACTAACATTGCTACTGTGAATGCTAACATAACAAATTAAACAATAAAATATGTGTAATACTTTCTTTGCAGTTGCTCTGAGGTGTGTGATCAGTGCAGTGGGAATGATCCATGTGACTGGATATGTGGGGAGAGAGGTTAATGTCTCCTGCTCTTATGATCAGAGTTATGCATCTCATGAGAAGTACCTATGTAAGAACGACTGTGGCAACAGTGATGTTCTCATTACAACATCACAAGCAAGCAAAACCAAATACTCAATTTATGATGACATCAGTGCACGAATCTTCACAACAACTATCTTTGATCTTCAATATACGGATGCTGGAAAATACTGGTGTGGGGTGACGAAAACTGGAACAGACATCTACACTGAAGTCAAGCTGAAATCAGTACGAGGTAAATAAAGTCTTCTCCAAACGTCAAAACGCACAGCCACACACACACACAAACATACACTTTATAATTGGTTCAACTGTATTTGTTTTTTTCTTAACATCTCAATCAGCAAGCTAAATATAAATCATCATATTTGTTCTGTGGCTGTAACACATTTTCTGATGCCATTTGCATTTTCAACAGACAGCTGCTGTGACACTGTGACCAAAGTTCAAAGTTATGAGGGACACTCTGAGTCTGTCAGTTGTCGGTATGAGTCTCAGTACCAGAACAGCCTGAAGTACATCTGCAGAGGAAATCGGCCCTCCACATGTCTGCAACAGGCACTAATCACCTCTGACACCAAACAAAATGCACGATTCAGACTTGATGATGACAAAGTGTTAGGAACATTCACAGTGAACATTAGCAGTTTGACTCGTAATGATTCAGGGTCATACCTCTGTGGTGTCCACAGAAACTCTGAGCTGGATGTTTTCTCTGCTGTTGAGCTGGAAGTTGAAGGTAAAAAATCATAGTAATAGCTCTTTACACCAGCACCAAGAAGACATTGTTTGCTGTCAAATAGTCTCTAAGAAACTTAAATATTTGATTATTCTGAAATAATGTTTCTCTTTCAATCTGACAGAGTGGTGCTGTGTCAAATCAACTAAAATAAATGGTACTGCAGGACATCCACTAACTCTGCAGTGTCCTTATCCTCCACAACACTGGGATAACAGGAAGTTCCTCTGTAAGGGAGACCATCGCAACAACTGCACAGACATCTTGATGAGTCGAAGCAGGTTCACACTGCAAGATGATGCTGCTTCCAGCTCTTTCACAGTGAGGGTCACAGAACTAGAAGCAGCTGATGCTGGAACATACTGGTGTGGGTCAGACTCACAGTGGAGAGTTGGAAACTACACCAAGATTCAGCTTTCAGTTGGTGAGATGTGTCTTGTGTACATGAAAATAAAATGGTTAGAGCTTTAAGTTACACCCTTTTCTCAGCCTATCGTGTCATTTGCAGTGTGATGACTGAGTACACAGTAAAAATAGGACTGCTGAAAACCTCATTTACATTTTTTGGTGGCTTCAGTATAGACAGCCTCTTCCAGCCTTGCAGAGCAAATAGATGTTAAAGGAAGTAATCATACGATGAACTAATTATTATTATTCTAATTCTAATTCTTATTATTGTAATTCTATTATTATTATTCATTTTTCTGATGAAATATTACCATTTGCGTATAAAAATTCCCCACTCGCCCCTGTGGGTGGTCTATCCTTCAAGCTCGGGTCCTCTACCAGAGGCCTGCGAGCTTGAGGGTCCTGCACAGTATCTTAGCTGTTCCTAGGACTGCGCTCTTCTGGAGAGAGATCTCGGATGTTGTTCCTGGGATCTGCTGGAGCCACTCACCTAGTTTGGGAGTCACCGCACCTAGTGCTCCGATTACCACTGGGACCACTGTTACCTTCACCCACCACATTTTCTCGAGTTCTTCTCTGAGCCCTGGTACTTCTCAAGCTTCTCGTGTTCCTTTTTTCTGATGTTGCTGTCATTCGGAACCGCTACATCTATCAGTACGGCTGTCTTCTTCTGTTTGTCTCCCACCACTATGTCCGGTTGGTTAGCCACCACCATTTTGTCTGTCTTCTCTGGAAGTCCAACAGGATCTTAGCTCAGTCACTCTCCACCACCCTAGGGGGCGTCTCCCATTTTGACCTCGGGACTTCCAGGCCGTATTCGGCACAGATGTTTCTGTATACTATGCTGGCCACTTGGTTATGGCGTTCCATGTATGCCCTGGCCGCTTGCACCCTGCTGTTATGTGCTGGATTGTCTCAGGGGCATCTTTACACAGCCTGCACCTGGGGCGTTGCCTGGTGTGATAGACCCCAGCCTCTATGGATCTTGTACTCAGAGCTTGTTCCTGTGCTGCCATGATTAGTGCCTCCGTGCTGTCTTTCAGTCCGGCTTTGTCCAGCCACTGGTAGGATTTCTGTATATATGTATATGTATATATATATGTATGAAAGTAAAAATATTGATAAAAAGATTATCTATGCCGACAGTTCTGCATGTATGTACTTGAAAGTCTAATGTTTCTGTTTTGTTTCCTGCTTTTCAGATGCAGGGCACTATGTGGGTTACACTGTTCCTCCCCTGCTGCTGCTACTGATGTGCGTCTTTGCGGTTTTAGTTTATAAGTGCAAACATCAGAAAGCAAAAGGTATATTTTGGATTCATAGACATGCACAGATGTACTCAAATGTGCATATGTAAAGAGCATAACCATGTTCTACGCTTTGTGTTTTCAGACAATGAAACTGTCATGAACATAAATGCACAGAACGAAGACGCTTTAGAGGAAGTGATGCGTGTGGCAGAAAATAACGTAAGAAAACTAAAGTTCAAAGACTTTATAGTGTGCTGTATCTATAACAAGCCTTATTATAGCAAAGTGGGCAACACATCTAACTGTACATATTATTTATTAATACAATTTGCACTTTTCTCTTACATTTTACTGTTTTAAATTTTTACTTTCTCTATTTTTAGAACTGTTTTATGTGTACATATACCCTGCACTATCTCATAGTATTAGGCCCTTGTAATCTTTGCTCTATAATGAATTCCAAACAACATCCATAACATCATTATGTGTTGTTCATTGGTTGAATAGATTTATGAAAGTCAAGAAGTTGTGATATACTCAAATAAGTAGACGTCCGAACTGCAGAGTGCCAGTAATGACTATGAAGATTTAGGTGAAGATGAACCAGACTTAAACGTCACAACTGAAGAAATCTTCTGTAATGGAAATTTCCATACTGCCAATTGAAGATAAACAGTGTGTGCATTTGAGGTCAATCTTTGGCTCTCACCTGTATGATCATCCTGTTTAATTTGTCTTTAACATTAACAGTTACACAGCTAATCTTAATGTACCATAATCCAGGCTTCTCACTCTCTCACTGAAAACATTGAGATTTTTGTTTAACCATGACAAAGAGCTGCTATTTATACATATATAGCTTCACTTCTTACTCATTTGCTATTACCCTTTCTTTCATTTTTATTGCTTAGTGTTAGCAACATAATCTACGCTGATTTTCTGAAACTGTGGGAAACCTCAAATGCAAATGACTAACATCAATGTAATGTAAATAAATCTGCAAATTAAAATAAAATTTTAGTCATTCTTGTCTGTTTTTGCCCCATTTAAACATAAACAGTCACATTGTCAAGTCCAGTTATTTTTATGATACGTTTATATTTGTTGCAATTAAACATTTATAACAAAGGCAGTTACTTGATATGATTTTACAGATAAAGGGAAATACAGTGTTTATTCTAGTTCCATACATTGGATGGAACCATCAGATGTATGTAACAGTGTAGCAGTTTTCACTTTAGTGTAATCACAGTACTGTCATGCAAAGCTTGGATATTTTTTTTTTTTTAAATATTATTGGTTTAAAATTTTGCACTTTTATAGTTTAATGCTGTGCACCTGTGGCTTTAACTTTGTTGTGAACTCTGTACTATTTATATTCTTTATCCTGCTTTTTTTAACACAATCATTTTCCTTGTTAAATCAATTGCTTATGTGAAGGCTGTGCAAACTTCTTTCACCACTAGGTGGCACATGTCAGCTACTTTTTGGAGAAAATGTATCTGAATATCAGGAACAGGACCACACCTCCACACATGCTCCATCCGGGTCTCTGTCTATAAATGACCCCCTCCCAGCACTACAAGCTGTTCATTCTTTTTTAATTCATTCACTTATCATTAGTACATGGGGATCTGCCTGGCCTGAGTCACCACTGAGGCCTGCCTCGAACTGCAGCCTCAACTCTGCTCAAACCATCTGCTACTACACCTACTGAGGGTCTGGTCCCAGCTAGTGAAACAAATGTTAAAATGCCTTTGAGGGAAGGGCCAGAGGTTTCCACTTAAGTACAGACATTCTGTACTTAAGTGGAAATACAGGCACTAGTCTTAGGAATACTCCAGTAAAGGTTGAAGCACTGATTCAAATTAAAACTCAAGTAAAAGTGAAAAGTACAGGCACAGGCTCTGAAATGTACTCAAAGTAAAAAAGTAAAAAGTTAGAGGACGTTTCTACCAGCTATGTTTGTACAAACCTTGATGAACTTTGTGCTATATAAATATATATAAATTCATACACTTTTAAACTAGGTTGCCTTTCATTTGTATTTCTTATGATCTTTGGATCTGCACTGTTTTATTAACTTGTGTAAACCTGCACTATATTTTTTTGACACATAGTTACTAGATGCTTTCTCGACCAAGATTTTACAGACAAAGCAAACGGGCTGTGCCAGTCAGAGGGAACATGTTTTGCAGGTGCTTTTTACCGATTATCCTTAAAGTATAATGTACTGATAAGACTTCTGTATTTTAACTAAAATAGTGAATGAATACATTTTTTTTAACCAAGCAAGTCTGAATATTGTTTCACTGATGGACATCATGTCTTTTGCGTATTATACAAGAATCATATAATTGAAAGTTTAAACATATTTTAACATGAAACCCTGTCACAATGTGATGGTCCTTTTTGTCTATTTATTTATTTTTAAATAAATGCACAATTCTTTGTGTTTTGGTGAATGATTTATGAGCATAGTTTAAATGGAATTATAATGTTTGTAAAGACCTGAACTGCTACACATGAATGCAATCTACTAGGTGCTTTAACACTGCTGAAAGTTGAAATATAAATAGGTGCTTCGGGTGCAGCAGGAGGGCAGTCACAGAGAAACTCAAAGTTTGTTGAAGAAAACCTTCCATTGAGCAGTTTAAGAGTTAAGAGTTTTCACTAAACTTGTTTTCTGAAACTGGTATTTTCTGCAACTGGTGTCTGGTCAGCATTTAAGTCGTCCAAGCATTTCTGACTTTTAGTAAACTGAAAGTGAAATTTAAAAAAAGAAATAGCAAAACTCTTTCAGTTTTGCTGCTTAGTATGTCACACTGAGCCCTCTGCTGGCACTGTTTCAGTGTAACACTGAATACAGTAATTATGCTGCAGTATTCAAAATAAGCATCACTCATTCATATTGAGTTGTAAAAAATGTAAATGACTGTAGTGGTAAGACTTTCAGGGTATCCAGATATTAACATTTAAATAAAATTATATCACAATGTCTTCACATTAATTCTGGATGGTTCAACAGGCTGTTTAAAAGCTACAGGAACAGTTTCTAAGAGCAAACCTACTGTGGTCTGTCTTTGTGATTGTCATTTTGATAGACTGGGTCATGAAATCACTCATGAAATTTTTTTTTAACATATGTAATATTTGATAATCCTCACAGATTCCCCCATAATCAGTCAGCTAGTTCGCACCTGTTGAAGCCCCTACCACAATGAATCCAACTCCTCCTATTCTTCAGCTCCACACTCTGAGAGAAAGGCTCTCACTCCTTGCAGTTGCACAACTCCATGTTTTTTCTTTAGCTGCTGAGTATCTTGTTCTTGTGTCTGAGTCATAACTGACCTCCCCCATTTTCTGAGGCTGAGTCAATGCTGGTTCCTCGGACACAGGGTGGTTAAACAAAGCATTTCATGTAATGTTTCGACAGTGCAAAGCCTGTCAATACTTCTTTCACCGCTAGATGGCATATATCAACTATTTTATAAATTTTAAAATTCTTTTATGAGAAGGGCCACCCAAGAATGCTCCATCCCCGCTGTTCTGACAGTCTCTCTTTGCATTTGGCTTTAACATTTGCATGACACAAAAAGACCCCTAATGTGAGTACAACAAAATACCAAAACAAGTATGTGCTTTTTCAAGTTTCCTCCTCCATAAAACAAAGTCAAGGTGTTGAACCTTCAATACTTGCTTTTCACTCTCTGCAATAAGTTGCTTAAAGAGTAAGTAAATAAAAGATTAAGTATTGATGTACATTAAATATGTATCTGTGTGTTTTACACATAGATTTTATTGTGTCTTATAATATATCCCTCAACGCCTCAGCCCCTCTGTACTTGTCTGACCTGCTACACACACACACACACACACACACACACACACACACACACACCCTCAGGAATCGGTCGTCTTTCTGTCCCAAACATTTAACAGTAACAAAAGCACACAAAACACTCCCGAAAGAACAAATGTAAATAGGAAGCAGACCTACATGGCATCAAATCCATTTAAATCCTCATAAACATTAGATGATGGAAAAAAATGTTTTGAAAGGGTCTAATTAGTCACTGTGTTATAATTTGTATGTGGCAGGAATGAGAATTTGGTAGTTTAAAGTATAAGAACAGTAAACTCCAGCGATTGGGATGGCAGAGAGCACAAGTGTAAGTGACGGAAGCAAAAAACGATTAATATATTTTCACTTTGACATTGTTATGCTCAAATATAGTCCCACCCCAGTGTTTTTCTATGGTTTCCTATTGACAGACAACTGCTGGATGTCCAAGTTGTGAGGTCATAGTTATACTTCATTACATCATCCTAAAGAAAACATTGGTTTGTGTAAAACAGTCGTATGCCCTCCTGTATGTGTTTTTGTCTTCATTCATTGCACTTACTTCCACACCCTGCCTACAACTAGCCAGTTTGATTTCATGGTTTTGGCGCTTCAATAGGGTTTCAGGCCATTTACTCCTTCCCTCATCTGTCAGGACTCTGTGTACAAAAAAGCCAGCAAGGAAGGAGACGCAGCGCATCTCAGCCTAACTCAGGTATATTATATCCTCCTCTGTCAACAAATATGCAGGCAGACTGGAACACTCCACTCCTGATCCAAAACTGCTGGATCAGGAGTTCATTCCAGACAAAGACCGGGACCGGATGACCCAGAATGGCTTGGGTGCCATAAGTTAGCTCAGATGTTTAAGCCTGAACTGAAGCACTTCATATGAACTGAATTTGTTGAGTTGAAGGGTGTTTTTTGATTTTTTTGTTTTATGGGTGTTTAAACACATTTCTTTGTGTTCTTAACAGATTGAACTGGGTTGTTTTCATTCAATATTTAGAGCACTGAGTTTTCACTTTACCACATCCTTTGTGTTGTTTATAAGACGACAACAGTATAATCTTACATGTCAGGAGACAGAGCTGGCTGGCATCGCAGAAGTTAAAGTCTAAGAGTCTAAGCAAACTGTCGCACTGTCATGTTGTGGCAAAAAGCAGACCCAAATGGCAGATTCAAATAATGTATGGCAGGTTTAAAGTGTTTCTGTTTAAGGAATGACTTGTTTTTCAATTCAATTCAAGTCAATTTTATTTACATAGCGCCAAATCACAACAACGGTCGCCTCAAGGCGCTTTATATTGGAAGGTAGACCCTACAGTAATACATTCAGAGAAAAAAACCTAACAATCATATGACCCTCTATGAGGAAGCACTTTGGCGACAGTGGGAAGGAAAAACTTCCTTTTAACAGGAAGAAACCTCCGGCAGAACCAGGCTCAGGGAGGGGCGGGGCCATCTGCTGCGACCGGTTGGGGTGAGAGAAGGAAGACAGGATGAAAGACATGCTGTGGAAGAGAGACGGAGATTAATAACAAGTGTGATTCAATGCAGAGAGGTCTATTAACACATAGTGAGTGAGAAAGTTGACTGAAAAGGAAAAACTCAATGCATCATGGGAATCCCCCGGCAGTCTACACCTATTGCAGCATAACTAAGGTTTCAAGGTCACCTGATCCAGTCCTAACTATATGCTTTAGCAAAAAGGAAAGTTTTAAGCCTAATCTTAAAAGTAGAGATAGTGTCTGTCTCCCGAATCCAAACTGGAAGCTGGTTCCATAGAAGAGGGGCCTGAAAACTGAAGGCTCTTCCTCCCATTCTACTTTTAAATACTCTAGGAACAACAAGTAAGCCTGCAGTGCGAGAGCGAAGTGCTCTAATAGGGTGATATGGTACTACAAGGTCATTAAAATAAGATGGGGCCTGAATATTTAAGACCTTGTATGTGAGGAGCAAGATTTTGAATTCATTCTGGATTTAACAGGAAGCCAATGAAGGGAAGCCAATACTGGAGAAATATGCTCTCTCTTTCTAGTCCCTGTCAGTACTCTTGCTGCAGCATTTTGGATTAACTGAAGGCTTTTCAGGGAGTTTTTAGGACATCCTAATAATAATGAATTACAGTAGTCCAGCCTAGAAGTAATAAATGTATGAACTAGTTTTTCAACATCACTCTAAGACAGGATATTTCTAATTGCATTATTAATTATTATTAATTAATAATTAATTATTATCAATTTAATTATTATTAATTTTCTAATTTAAAATTGAAGAAAGCAGTCCTACATATTTGTTTAATATGTGCATTGAAGGACATATCCCGACTCCAAGGTTCTTGTTTATGGTTTGAAGGCAGCTGGGTCTGAGGCTGAGTCAATGCTGGTTCCTCAGACACAGGGTGGTTAAACAAAGCATTTCATGCAATGTTTTGACAGTGCAAAGTCTAGCTATACTTCTTTCACCACTAGATGACATATATAAACTATTTTATAAATTTTAAAATTCTTTTATGAGAAGGGCAACCCAAGAATGCTCCATCCCCGCTGTTCCGACAGTCTGGATTGAAGATAAAATTGATAAAATTGAAGAAAGCAGTCCTACGTATTTGTTTAATATGTGCATTGAAGGACATATCCTGACTCCAAGGTTCTTGTTTATGGTTTGAAGGCAACTGGTAGTAGGTGAGGAGTGAGAGGAGCCTTGGAGGTAGTTAGTGGGCAAGTAAGTCCTTCCTATGAGAGACTACAGAAAGCTGGTGTTAGAGCTGGTAAGTACAACTGAAGGTTTCCACAGGTTTCCAGATATGCAAGAGTTCTGTGATGGTGTGAAGCAGGTAACTAGGAGAAGTAAGACAAGACTGGGTTAGAATAAACAGGTACTTGCAAGCAACAGGTAACAGAGATGGCCTAATAGTCACCATATACCAAGAACAATCTAGGAGAAAACTGTTGCAACTTCCAGCTTCATATACTCCACAGCTAGGCAAGTGTAGGAAGGATTGTTTCAGTTGAGAAGCTCCACCCAGGGGCGGAGCAGCAGAGAGAAGCCAGCCCACAAACTCCACCTGAGTTTTAAAGGCAAGGAGAAGTTAACATAAGAACATATTTCCAGCCTGCTGCCCTACAACACTCTCAAACCAAATGGAAAAAATGGCACTGCAGCACATCCACCAACTTTGGAGTGTCCTCATCCATACATAATGTATGTATGTGTGTGTGTCTCTTGTGTTTACTTAAGTGCTGAGAGAACTAGTATGTTTGTGCACTATGAAATTATTTTAACATTTGTTAATCATTTGACATTAAAACAAAAAGAAGCAAAAGGTTGCATATGTACTGTATGTGCAGTATAAATGATCTAAATCTAAGAGTTTAAAAATATTGTCTAAATGCAGAAGTTAAAGGCTTCAGCACTGCCATGACATGCAGGAACTCAAACTGTGGTCATATTTTTAGTACGTTTCTATTTAGGTTTCTATTTTTACGAAGCAAAGCAGAGATGTGGAGCTTTCAAAACCTGCTGTTCACCATCTGTGGTAAGTTGTTTAGATGAGTAAATACATAAACAGATCAAAGGTAGATTTAGATTAAATATAAAAATCTGTTTTCGCAGTACCGGGCAGAGTACCACACCTTGTCCATCGTGTATACAGCACTAACATTGCTACTGTGGACACTAACATAACAAATTAAACAATAAAATATGTGTAATACTTTCTTTGCAGTTGCTCTGAGGTGTTTGACCAGTGCAGTGGGAATGATCCATGTAACTGGATATGTGGGGAGAGATGTTAATGTCTCCTGCTCTTATGATCACAGTTATGTATCTCATGAGAAGTACCTATGTAAGAACGACTGTGACAACAGTGATGTTCTCATTACAACATCACAAGCGAGCAAAACCAAATACTCAATTTATGATGACACCAGTGCACGAATCTTCACAACAACTATCTTTAATCTTCAATATACGGATGCTGGAAAATACTGGTGTGGGGTGACGAGAACTGGAACAAACATCTACACTGAAGTCAAGCTGAAATTAGTACAAGGTAAATAAAGTCTTCTCCAAACGTGAACACACACAGTCACACACACACACAAACATACACTTTATAATTGGTTCAACTGTATTTGTTTTTTTCTTAACATCTCAATCAGCAAGCTAAATATAAATCATCATATTTGTTCTGTGGCTGTAACACATTTACTGATGCCATCTGCATTTTCAACAGACAGCTGCTGTGACACTGTGACCAAAGTTCAAAGTTATGAGGGACACTCTGAGTCTGTCAGTTGTCGGTATGAGTCTCAGTACCAGAACAGCCTGAAGTACATCTGCAGAGGAAATCGGCCCTCCACATGTCTGCAGCAGGCACTAATCACCTCTGACACCAAAAAAAATGGGCGATTCAGACTTGATGATGACAAAGTGTCAGGAACATTCACAGTGACCATTAGCAGTTTGACTCGTAATGATTCAGGGTCATACCTCTGTGGTGTCCACAGAAACTCTGAGCTGGATGTTTTCTCTGCTGTTGAGCTGGAAGTTGAAGGTAAAAAATCATAGTAATAGCTCTTTACACCAGCGCCAAGAAGACATTATTTGCTGTCAAATAGTCTCTAAGAAACTTAAATATTTGATTATTCTGAAATAACGTTTCTCTTTCAATCTGACAGAGTGGTGCTGTGTCAAATCAACAAAAATAAATGGTACCGCAGGACATCCACTAACTCTGCAGTGTCCTTATCCTCCACAACACTGGGATAACAGGAAGTTCCTCTGTAAGGGAGACCACCGCAACAACTGCACAGACATCTTGACGA
The DNA here is from genome assembly GCF_013358895.1 of Oreochromis aureus. Taxonomy (NCBI): domain Eukaryota; kingdom Metazoa; phylum Chordata; class Actinopteri; order Cichliformes; family Cichlidae; genus Oreochromis; species Oreochromis aureus. Next base: position 31,991,270 of record NC_052947.1, read on the forward strand.
GTCGAAGCAGGTTCACACTGCAAGATGATGCTGCTTCCAGCTCTTTCACAGTGAGGGTCACAGAACTGGAAGCAGCTGATGCTGGGACATACTGGTGTGGGTCAGACTCACAGTGGAGAGTTGGAAACTACACCAAGATTCAGCTTTCAGTTGGTGAGATGTGTTGTGTACATGAAAATAAAATGGTTAGAGCTTTAAGTTACACCCTTTTCTCAGCCTATCGTGTCATTTGCAGTGTGATGACTGAGTACACAGTAAAAATAGGACTGCTGAAAACCTCATTTACATTTTTTGGTGGCTTCAGTATAGACAGCCTCTTCCAGCCTTGCAGAGCAAATAGATGTTAAAGGAAATAATCATACGATGAACTAATTATTATTATTCTAATTCTAATTCTTATTATTCTAATTCTATTATTATTATTCATTTTTCTGATGAAATATTACCATTTGCGTAAAAAAACACCCATCTCGCCCCTGCGGGCGGTCTATCCTTCAAGCTCGGGTCCTCTACCAGAGGCCTGCGAGCTTGAGGGTCCTGCACAGTATCTTAGCTGTTCCTAGGACTGCGCTCTTTTGGACAGAGATCTCCGATGTTGTTCCTGGGATCTGCTGGAGCCACTCACCTAGTTTGGGAGTCACCGCACCTAGTGCTCCAATTACCACTGGGACCACTGTTACCGTCACCCTCCACATTTTCTCGAGTTCTTCTCTGAGCCCTGGTACTTCTCGAGCTTCTCATGTTCCTTTTTTCTGATGTTGCTGTCTTTGGGAACCGCTACATCTATCAGTACGGCTGTCTTCTTCTGTTTGTCTCCCACCACTATGTCCGGTTGGTTAGCCACCACCATTTTGTCCGTCTTCTCTGGAAGTCCAACAGGATCTTAGATCGGTCATTCTCCACCACCCTAGGGGGCGTCTCCCATTTTGACCTCGGGACTTCCAGGCCGTATTCAGCACAGATGTTTCTGTATACTATGCTGGCCACTTGGTTATGGCGTTCCATGTATGCCCTGGCCGCTTGCACCCTGCTGTTATGTGCTGGATTGTCTCAGGGGCATCTTTACACAGCCTGCACCTGGGCCTTGCCTGGTGTGATAGACCCCAGCCTCTATGGATCTTGTGCTCAGAGCTTGTTCCTGTGCTGCCATGATTAGTGCCTCCGTGCTGTCTTTCAGTCCGGCTTTGTCCAGCCATTGGTAGGATTTCTGTATATATGTATATGTATATATATATATATATGTATGAAAGTTAAAATATTGATAAAAAGATCATCTATGCCCACAGTTCTGCATGTATGTACTTGAAAGTCTAATGTTTCTGTTTTGTTTCCTGCTTTTCAGGTGCAGGACACTATGTGGGTTACACTGCTCCTCCCCTGCTGCTGCTACTGATATGCGTCTTTGCGGTTTTAGTTTATAAGTGCAAACATCAGAAAGCAAAAGGTGTATTTTGGATTCATAGACATGCACAGATGTACTCAAATGTGCATATGTAAAGAGCATAACCATGTTTTATGCTTTGTGTTTTCAGACAATGAAACTGTCATGAACATAAATGCACAGAATGAAGACGCTTTAGAGGAAGTGATGCGTGTGGCAGAAAATAACGTAAGAAAACTAAAGTTCAAAGACTTAATAGTGTGCTGTATCTATAACAAGCCTTATTATAGCAAAGTGGGCAACACATCTAACTGTACATATTATTTATTAATACAATTTGCACTTTTCTCTTACATTTTACTGTTTTTAATTTTTACTTTCTCTATTTTTAGAACTGTTTTATGTGTACATATACCCTGCACTATCTCATAGTATTAGGCCCTTGTAATCTTTGCTCTATAATGAATTCCAAACAACATCCATAACATCATCATGTGTTGTTCATTGGTTGAATAGATTTATGAAAGTCAAGAAGTTGTGATATACTCAAATAAGGAGACGGCCGAACTGCAGAGTGCCAGTAATGACTGTGAAGATTTAGGTGAAGATGAACCAGACTTAGAAAACGTCACAACTACAGCAATCTACTGTAAAGGAAATTTCCATAATGCCAATTGAAGATAAGCAGTGTGTGCATTTGAGGTCAATCTTTGGCTCTCACCTGTATGATCATCCTGTTTAATTTGTCTTTAACATTAACAGTTACACAGCTAATCTTAATGTATCATAATCCAGGCTTCTCACTCTCTCACTGAAAACGTTGAGATTTTTGTTTAACCATGACAAAGAGCTGCTATTTATACATATATAGCTTCACTTCTTACTCATTTGCTATTACCCTTTCTTTCATTTTTATTGCTTAGTGTTAGCAACATAATCTACAGAGATTTTCTGAAACTGTGGGAAACCTCAAATGCAAATGACTAACATCAATGTAATGTAAATAAATCTGCAAATTAAAATAAAATTTTAGTCATTCTTGTCTGTTTTTGCCTCATTTAAACATAAACAGTCACAATGTCAAGTCCAGTTATTTTTATGATACGTTTATATTTGTTGCAATTAAATATTTCTGACAAAGGCAGTTACTTAATATGATTTTACAGATAAAGGGAAATACAGTGTTTATTCTAGTTCCATACATTGGATGGAACCATCCGATGTATGTAACAGTGTAGCAGTTTTCACTTTAGTGTAATCACAGTACTGTCATGCAAAGCTTGGATTTATAATTAGTTTTTCATTATCTTTTTTTTTAATATTATTGGTTTAAATTTTTGCACTTTTATAGTGTAATGCTGTGCACCTGTGGCTTTAACTTTGTTGTGAACTCTGTACTATTTATATTCTTTATCCTGCTTCATCCTGCACAATCATTTTCCTTGTTAAATCAATCAAGGGTATTAACATTAAAAGAACTGCTTATGTGAAAGCTGTGCAAACTTCTTTCACCACTATGTGGCATATGTCAGCTACTTTATGGAGAAAATGTATCTGGATATCAGTAATGGGATCACACCTCCACACATGCTCCATCCGGGTCTCTGTCTATAAATGTTGTTTATGTTTATGTGTTTATGTGAAGCATTCACGATTAATTAACGACTCTGTGGTAGAAGAATTTATGGAATTGTTTGATAACAATTTATCTGAAACAGATGATATAGATCAGCAGGTGGCCTCCTTCAACTCGCAATGTCAAAAAATTGTAGATAAAGTGGCTCCTCTTAAAATCAGGAAAGGCAGCACTGTTAAATGCCCGCCCTGGTTCACAGAAGCTATCCGCAGCTTTAGGCGAATGTGCCGCAAAACTGAGCGCCTGTGGAAAATCACAAAACTTGAGGTTCATAAGCTCCACTTAAAAGAACTATTATCTACCTTTAATGACATGGTGAAAGACTCAAGAGCCACTTATTTTTCTCAACTACTTGCAGTAGGAAAAAGAAATCCTAAAGTTGTCTCTGATACAGTGAGTAGCATCGTCTCCCCCCCAACGCCATGTACACCTGTCTTTTCAGATACGGACTGTAGTGAATTTTTAAAATTTTTTCAAGATAAGATTAGTTGCCTAAGAGGTAACATAACTCCCTTAGGTAACCCCACCAACCATGATCTTCCACACTCCATAATTATGGAATCTTTCCTCCCAGTTTCTTTAAAAGATCTATCGGAAATACTGACCCAATTGAAACCCTCAACGAGTTCAGCTGATGTCTTACCTACTCATTTATTTTGTAAAGTTTTTGATACCATTGGGCCCTCTGTGGTCACGCTGATAAACTGTTCCTTGCTATCTGGCTCTGTCCCCAGGTGCTTTAAACAGGGGGTTATTCAACCTCTGCTGAAAAAGCCTAACCTGGATCCAACACTTCAGTCAAGCTTCAGGCCCATCTCAAAACTTCCTTTTATCTCTAAAATCTTAGAAAAAGTCGTTTGGCTACAAGTAAAGAAAGCGCTGGAGAAGCATAATATTCTTGATAAATTTGAATCGGGTTTTAGAAAGTTACACTCTACAGAAACAGCTCTCCTGAAAGTCACAAATGACCTTTTGATGGCTGCAGACAGGGGTGATTGCTCAGTCCTAGTTCTTCTGGACCTTAGCTCAGCCTTTGATACCGTTGACCATCAGATCTTTATCCATCGCTTAAATCTTATGGTAGGGATATCTGGATCTGTCCTAAAGTGGTTCACCTCATTTCTGGCGGATAGAACACTTTTAGTTTCAGTGGGAAACTTCCGATCAGATGCGGCTAAGTTTCTATGTGGAGTCCCACAAGGTTCGGTTTTAAGCCCCCTGTTATTTTCACTATATATTCTTCCTTTAGGCCGGATCATTAGCGGTTTCAAAAATATTTCCTACCATCTGTATGCAGACGATATCCAATTATACATCTCCTTTAAACCTTGGGAATTAGACAAGCTATCCACTCTTATGGACTGTCTTAAGGAAATTAATGTTTGATGACAAACAATTTTTTGCAGCTGAACGCAGACAAGACCGAAAGTGCTTAATCCTTGCTCCAGAGAATATCAAGCCCCAAATTAGTCAACATCTGGGTGCCTTTTCATCCTCGATAAAAGCTACTGCTCGGAATCTTGGGATAATTTTCGATCAATCTCTGTCTTTTGACGCTCATATTAAATCTGTGACCCGCTCCTGCTTTTTTCATTTAAGAAATATTGCCAAACTCAGGACTATTGTCTCCACAACTGAACTGGAGATGCCTGTCCACACCTTCATTTCCTCCCGGCTAGACTATTGTAATGCACTCTTCTCCTGTGTATCTAAGGCTTCACTAAATCGGCTCCAAGCGGTTCAAAATGCTGCAGCAAAGCTTTTAACCCACAGTAATAAATTTTCCCATATCACTCCTATACTAAAATCCTTGCTCTGGCTTCCGGTTGGGTATAGATATAAGTTTAAAATCCTCACCTTAAGTTTATGTCTCTACAAGGTGAGGCCCCCACCTATATCACTGAGCTTCTCCAACCCTACTCTCCAAAGCGGACTCTTAGATCCACTGATAGTGGTCTTCTATCTATTCCACGGACCCGTTTGAAAACGAAGGGGGATCACGCTTTTCAAACCCTGGCTCCAATACTGTGGAACTGTTTACCCCCCCCGCTACGCACCATCGACACTGTGGCTTCTTTTAAAAAACAGCTTAAAACACATCTGTTTAGACAGGCATTTGGGTAATGTTCGTGTGTAATATGTTGTTTTATTCTATATTTATACTGTACTATTGCTTTGTTTGATATGCTTTTATACTTCCTTTATATTGCTATATTGTTTGTTTGACATGCCTTCATTCCCATGTGAAGCACTTTGTAACAGCTTGTTGTCTTAAAAAGTGCTATATAAATAAATTTTACTTACTTACTTACTTTACTAAATGACCCCCTCCCAGCACTACAAGCTGTTCATTCTTTTTTAATTCATTCACTTATCATTAGCACATGGGGATCTGCCCGGCCTGAGTCACCACTGCAACCTCAACTCTGCTCAAGCCATCTGCTACTACTAGAAATGCTGTCAAACCTAAAAATGAGGGTCTGGTCCCCACTAGTGAAACAAGTGTTAAAATGCCTTTGAGGGAAGGGCCAGAGGTTTCCACTTAAGTACAGACATTCTGTACTTAAGTAGGAATACAGGTACTAGTCTGAGGAATACTCCAGTAAAGGTTGAAGCACTGATTCAACTTCTTTACTCAAGTAAAAGTGAAAAGTACAGGCACAGGCTCTAAATTGTACTCAGAGTAAAAAAGTAAAAAGTTGTTCTTTAGAGGACGATTCTATTAGTTATGTTTAAAAATTTTGATGAACTTTGTGCTATAGCACAAAGTTCATCAAGGTTTTACAAACATATATAAATTCATACACTTTTAAACTAGGTTGCCTTTCATTTTTATTTCTTAGGATCTTAGGATCTGCACTGTTTTATTAACTTGTGTAAACCTGCACTATATTTTTTTGACACATAGTTACTAGATGCTTTCTTGACCAAGATTTTACAGACAAAGCAAACGGGCTGTGCCAGTCAGAGGGAACATGTTTTGCAGGTGTTTTTTACCGCTTATCCTTAAAGTATAATGTACTGATAAGACTTCTGTATTTTAACTAAAATAGTAAATGAATACATTTTTTTTAACCAAGCAAGTCTTTTGCCTATTATACAAGCATCTTATAACTGAATGTTTAAACATATTTTAACATGAATCCTGTCAGAATGTGATGGTCCTTTTTGTCTACTTATGTATTTTTAAATAAATGCACAATTCTTTGTGTTTTGGTGAATGATTTATGAGCATAATTTAAATGGAATTATAATGTTTGTAAAGACCTGAACTGCTACACATGAATGCAATCTACTAGGTGCTTTAACACTGCTGAAAGAGGAAATATAAATAGGTGCTTTGGGTGCAGCAGGAGGGCAGTCACAGAGAAACTCAAAGTTTGTTGTAGAAAACCTTCCATTGAGCAGTTTAAGAGTTTTCACTAAACCTATTTTCTGAAACTGGTCTCTGGTCAGGGATTTAAGCCGTCCAACCATTTCTGACTTTTAGTAAACTGAAAGTGAAATTAAAAGAAAGAAAAAACAAAACTCTCAGTTTTGCTGCTTAGTATGTCACACTGAGCCCTCTGCTGGCACTGTTTCATTGTAACAATGAATACAGTAATTATGCTGCAGTATTCAAAATAAGCATCACTCATTCATATATAGTCTGTAAAAACTGTGAATGACAGTAGTGGTAAGACTTTCAGGGTATCCAGATATTAACATTTAAATAAAATTATATCACAATGTCTTCACATTAATTCTGGATGGGTCAACAGGCTGTTTAAAGGCTACAGGAACAGTTTCTAAGAGCAAACCTACTGTGGTCTGTCTTTGTGATTGTCATTTTGATAAACTGGGTCATGAAATCACTCATGAAAATATCTCATCCAAAATGTTTCTTCTTTTAAAATTTTTTTTAGAATAGAAGAATAGAATAGAATGCCTTTATTGTCACTATACAGTTGTACAATGAGATACAGAGCATCTCCTACTCAGTGTAAACATGCTGTGGGGGGGGGTACAGTTCTGCAGTGCTATGTACATATGGACAGTATAACATAGGGAAAAGATATATATATATATATATATATATATATATAAAATGTACAATATACAAGCCATATTTTTGAGAAAGAAGAAAAAAAGAAAGTAATATGTAATAAATAGTGTTATGTATATACAGTTGAGGTATTGCACATAGAATTGGTATAAATAGTGTTATGTATATACAGTTGAAGTATTGCACATAGAATTGGTATTGCACAGTGGTGGTCCATAGAGGAAGTGGGAAGTGGGGGGGCTGCGTTATCGGTGCATGTGTGAGTTCAGGGTGGTTATCGTTTTGGGGAAGAAACTGTTTTTGAGTCTGTGGGTTTTTGTGCTGATGCACCTGTAGCACTTCCCTGAGGCAAGCAGGCTGAACATGTTGAAACCAGGGTGGGACCTGTCCTTGATAATGTTTGCTGCTCTGCTGAGGCAGCGGGAGGAATAAATGTCCATCAGGGAGGGGAGAGGGCAGCCGATGATCTTTTGTGCTGTCTTGACCACACTCTGGAGCCTCACTCTATCCGCCTTGGTGCAGCTGCCGTACCATACCGTGATGCAGTAGGTTAGCAGGCTCTCAATGGACGAGCGGTAGAAGGTCAGCAGCAGGTTGGAGTTCAGCTTGTACTTCCTGAGGACTCTCAGGAAGTGCAGCCGCTGTTGGGCCTTCTTGACGACCGCTGAGATGTTTTCTGTCCAGGAGATGTCAGCAGAGATGAGGACACCAAGGAACCGGAAGGTGTGGACCTCTCCACACACCCCCGTTGATGTACAGGGGGCCAAGTCGGTGCTGTGTCTCCTGAAGTCAACAATGAGCTCTTTGGTTTTCTTAGTGTTCAGTGCCAGGTTGTTTTCTGAACACCAGGCTGCCAGCTTCAGGACTTCCTCTCTGTACTCTGCTTCGTCTCCCTTCGAGATGAGTCCGACTACCGTGGTGTCATCAGCAAACTTGATGATGAGAGTGTTGTTGTGGGTCGAACTGCAGTCGTGGGTGTAGAGAGAATACAGGAGGGGGCTCAGCACACAGCCCTGTGGGGAGCCGGTGCTTAGTGTGCAAGTGGAGGAGAGATGAGGGTCGAGTCTTACAGTCTGGGGCCGGTTTGTGAGAAAGTCTTTTATCCAGGCACATGTGAGAGGAGGGAGGCCAAGAGTGACCAGTTTGGTGATGAGGATGTCCGGGATGATTGTATTAAAGGCTGAGCTGTAGTCCACGAAGAGCATTCGGACGTAGCTCTGCCGCTGCTCTAGATGACTCAGCACAGCGTGGAGGGCTGTGGCGATGGCGTCTTTCAGGATCTGTTTGCACGGTATGCAAACTGGTGGGGGTCGAATTCTGGAGGGAGGTAATCTTTGATGTGCTGAAGGACTAGTCTCAAAGCTTTTCATGATTACCGTGTGAGGGCCACAGGGCGGTAATCATTCAGGCTGGAGATGGGAGACTTCTTCGGCACTGGGATGATTGTGGCTGATTTTAGACAGGATGGGATGGCTGCCTGATCCAGTGAGAGGTTGAAGAGTCTGGTGAAGATGAGGGTGAGCTGGTGTGCGCATGCTCTTAGTACCTTGCCAGGTACTCCGCCTGGACCGGCCGCCTTCCTGGGGTTCACTGCTAGGAGCACACGCCTGACATCGTGCTCCGCTACAGTGAGTGGAGCGGTGCAGGAACCAGGTGAGGGTGAGGATGAGGATGGGAGCAGGGCTGAGGCAGATGAGTGTTGCTGTTGTGGTGTTTCAAAGCGGGCGAAGAAGCTGTTTATTTCCTCTGCCAGCTGCACACTCGGGTTTTCTGTTTTCGCAGTGCTGCCTCTGTGGTTGATGATGTCTTGCATTCCCTGCCACACCTCCCGTGTGTTGTTGCTGGACAGGTGGGACTCAATGTTCCTTTGTGGTCTGACTTGGCTTTTTAATCCCCCTTTCAGGTCAGCTCGAGCAGCCCTGTACAGAGCTCTGCCACCTGACCTGAAGGCGGCATCACGGGCTTTGAGGAGTGAGCGGACCTCGCTGGTCATCCAGGGTTTTGGTTTGGGAAAACCCGAATGCTTTTGTCCACTGTCACATTTGCAGTACAGAACTTGATGTAGTCTAGTACTGATCCTGTGAAAGTTTCTAGGTCCTGGTGTTCAAATATGTCCCAGTCTGTCTCTGTGAAGCATGTAATATTTTAACATAATATTTTAACATGTAATATTTGATAATCCTCACAGATTCCCCCATAATCAATCAGCTAGCTCACACCTGTTGAAGCCCCTACCACGATGAATCCAACTCCTCCTATTCTTCAGCACCACACTCTGAGAGAAAGGCTCTCACTCTTTGCAGTTGCACAACTCCATGTTTTTTCTTTTGCTGCTGAGTATCTTGTTCTTGTGTCTGAGTCATAACTGGCCTCCCCCATTCTCTGAGGCTGAGTCAATGCTGGTTCCTCAGACACAGGGTGGTTAAACAAAGCATTTCATGTAATGTTTTGGCACTGCAGAGCCTATCAATACTTCTTTCACCGCTAGATGGCATATATCAACCATTTTAAAAATTTTAAAATTCTTTTATGAGAAGGGCCACCCAAGAATGCTCCATCCCCGCTGTTCTGACAGTCCCTCTTTGCATTTGGCTTTAACATTTGCATGACATAAAAAGACCCCTAATGTGAGTACAACAAAATACAAAAACAAGCATGTGCTTTTTCAAGTTTCCTCCTCCATAAAACAAAGTCAAGGTGTTGAACCTTCAATACTTGCTTTTCACTCTCTGCAATAAGTTGCTTAAAGAGTAAGTAAATAAAAGATTAAGTATTGATGTAGATTAAATATGTATCTGTGTGTTTTACACATAGATTTTATTGTGTCTTATAATATATCCCTCAACGCCTCAGCCCCTCTGTACTAGTCTGACCTGCCACACACACACACACACACACACACACACACACACACACACACACACCCTCAGGAATCGGTCGTCTTTCTGTCCCAAACATTTAACAGTAACAAAAGCACACAAAACACTTCTGAAAGAACAAATGTAAATAGGAAGCAGACCTACATGGCATCAAATCCATTTAAATCCTCATAAACATTAGATGATGGAAAAAAATGTTTTGAAAGGGTCTAATAAAGTCACTGTGTTATAATTTGTATGTGGCAGGAATGAGAATTTGGTAGTTTAAAGTATAAGAACAGTAAACTCCAGCGATTGGGATGGCAGAGAGCACAAGTGTAAGTGACGGATGCAAAAAACAATTAATATATTTTCACTTTGACATTGTTATGCTCAAATATAGTCCCACCCCAATGTTTTTCTATGGTTTCCTATTGACAGACAACTGCTGGATGTCCAAGTTGTGAGGTCATAGTTATACTTCATTACATCATCCTAAAGAAAACATTGGTTAGTGTAAAACAGTCGGATGCCCTCCCTGTGTGTGCATTGAGTTTTCACTTTACCACATGTGTTGTTTATAATGTCTGAAGGTTCTCAGTCATCCAGGTCATCGTAGTCTAAGGAGCTTGGAAAGAAAAGCGTCTGGACTTCTTTAAGTTGCTTGAAGACGTTTCACCTCTCATCCGAGAAGCTTCTTCAGTTCTAGGGTCAAATGGTGGAGAGTCCCAGATTTAAGCCCTGTGGGAGTATCCCTCCATGAGGGACAATGATCCTCTACCAAATCACATGAGCCAAGGTGTGAAAACGGGTGTTGGTCGCAATCAGCCAAGGTTGCGGGTAAGCTCATTGTGAATCCTGGCCCCACCCCATCATGTGATTTCCTGAGGTCAGATGGCCCAGGATGTGAGTGGGCGTTAAGGCGTCTGGGAAGGGATCTCAAAACTGGATTATAGATGGCAGACAGCTGGAGTCGTAAACCACCGTCTCTGTTCAAAGATGGTCGCTCACAGTGGACAAAAATTGCTTCTATTACTCCTCTTTCACACCATCTGTCTTCTCTGTCCAAAGTGTGAACACTGGCATCCTCGAAAGAGTGACCTTTGTCCTTTAGATGCAGATGGACCGCCAAGTCTTATCCCGTGGAGGTGGCTCTTCTATGTTGTGCCATATGTTTATGAAGTGGCTGTTTGGTCTCTCCAATGTAGAGGTCTGGACATTCCTCGCTATATTGTACAGCATACACCACATTATTAAGTTTGTGTTTAGGAGTTTTGTCTTTGGGCTGAACCAGTTTCTGTCTGAGTGTGTTGGATCCGAAGTAAACTGGCATGTCGTGCTTGGAGAAGACTCTCGTGTGTTTTTCTGATACACAGGCTACATAGGGGATGACAATGTTGTTGTGTTTGTCTTTCTTATCCTCCCTAGATGGTGTCTGATCTTCTTTCCTGTGCATCTTTCCTGACTTGATGAAAGCCCAGTTACCATAACCGCATGTTTTGAGAGCTTCCTTTACATGTGTGTTTCTTCTCTTTCCCTTCAGGCTTTCCAAGCTCCTTAGACTGTTGTTTATAATACGACAACAGTATACTCTTACATGTCAGTAGACAGAGCTGGCTGTCATCCCAGAATTTAAGGTCTAAGTGTGTAAGCAAACTGTCGCACTGTCATGTTTTGGCAAAAAGCAGACCCAAAGAGCAGATTCAAATAACGTCTGACAGGTTTAAAGTGTTTCTGTTTAAGGAATGACTTGTTTGTGGTTTGAAGGCAGTTTGTGGTAGAATTCACCAGCATTGCAAACTGGCATATGGGAACTCTGTTAGAGAGGAGACAAAGGATTCATTGGAGTTCATGATGAAGACAGTGATTAATAGTCTTACTTGAGTTAGGAGTAAGAGGAGCCTTGGAGGTAGTTAGTGGGCAGGTAAGTCCTTCCTATAAGAAATTACAGAAAACTGGTGTTAGAGCTGGTAAGTACAACTGAAGGTTTCCACAGGCAACAGGTTTCCAGATATGCAAGAGTTCTGTGATGGTGTGAAGCAGGTAACTAGGAGAAGTAAGACGAGACTGGGTTAGAGCAAACAGGTACTTGCAAGCAACAGGTAACAGAGATGGCCTAATAGTCACCACATACCAACAACAGTCTAGAAGAAAACTGTTGCAACTTCCAGCTTGATATACTCCACAGCTAGGCAAGTGTAGGAGGGATCGCTTCAATTGAGAAACTCCACCCAGGGGCGGAGCAGCAGAGAGAAGCCAGCCCACAAACTCCACGTGAGTTTTAAAGGCAAGGAGAAGTTAACATAAGAACCTATTTCCAGCCTGCTGCCCTACAACACTCTCAAACCAAATGGAAAAAAATGGCACTGCAGCACATCCACCAACTTTGGAGTGTCCTCATCCATACATAATATGTATGTGTGTGTGTCTTGTGTTTACTTAAGTGCTGAGAGAACTAGTATGTTTGTGCACTATGAAATCATTTTAACATTTGTTAATCATTTGACATTAAAACAAAAAGAAGCAAAAGGTTGCATATGTACTGTATGTGCAGTATAAATGATCTAAATGTAAGAGTTTAAAAATGTTGTCTAAATGCAGAAGTTAAAGGCTTCAGCACTGCCATGACATGCAGGAACTCAAACTGTGGTCATATTTTTAGTACGTTTCTATTTAGGTTTCTATTTTTACGAAGCAAAGCAGAGATGTGGAGCTTTCAAAACCTGCTGTTCACCGTCTGTGGTAAGTTGTTTAGATGAGTAAATACATAAACAGATCAAAGGTAGATTTAGATTAAATATAAAAATGTGTTTTCGCAGTAACGGGCAGAATACCAACCCTTGTCCATCGTGTATACAGCACTAACATTGCTACTGTGAACACTAACATAACAAATTAAACAATAAAATATGCGTAATACTTTCTTTGCAGTTGCTCTGAGATGTGTGATCAGTGCAGTAGGGGTGATCCATGTGACTGGATATGTGGGGAGTGAGGTTAACGTTTCCTGCTCCTATGGCCAGGGTTACGAGTCTTATGAGAAGTATCTGTGTAAGAACAACTGTGGCAGCAACGATGATGTTCTTATTACAACATCAAATCCAGTGAAAAGCAAATACAGGATCCATGATGACAAAACAGCACGAATCTTCACAACAACCATCTCTGATCTTAAATCTGAGGACGCTGGAAAATACTGGTGTGGGGTGAACAGAACAGGAACAGATATCTACACTGAAGTAAAGCTTGAATTAGTACGAGGTAAATAAAGTCTTCTCCAAACGTGAACACACACAGTCACACACACACAAACATACACTTTGTAATTGGTTCAGCTGTAGTCGTTGTTGTTATTTTTTTTTTTTTAAGATCTCAATCAGCAAGCTAAATATAAATGATCATATCTGTTCTGTGGCTGTAACACATCTGCATTTTCAACAGACAGCTGCTGTGACATTGTGACCAAAATTGAAAGTTATGAGGGATACTCTGAGTCTGTCAGTTGTCGGTATGAGTCTCAGTACGAGAACAGTCTGAAGTACATCTGCAGAGGAAATCGGCCCTCCACATGTCTGCAGCAGGCACTAATCACCTCTGACACCAAACAAAATGGGCGATTCACACTTGACGATGACAAAGTGTTAGGAACATTCACAGTGAACATTAGCAGTTTGACTCGTAATGATTCAGGATCATACCTCTGTGGTGTCCAGAGTAACTCGGTCTCGGAGCTGGATGTTTTATCTGCTATTGAGCTGGAAGTCAAAGGTGAGAGGTCAGAAATATCTTATTACATCAGCAGAAAGAAAACAGTTTCTTGTAAAGAAGAAAAGAAAAACGTCTTTAAGAAAGTTTAATATTTTTTGAATCGTAAATAGTTTTTTTCCTTTCAATCTGACAGAGTGGTGCTGTGTCAAGTCAACTAAAATAAATGGTACTGTAGGACATCCACTAATTTTGCAGTGCCCTTATCTGCCACAACATCGGGATAACAGGAAGTTCCTCTGTAAGGGAGACCATCGCAACAATTGCACAGACATGGTGGCGAGTCAAAGTAGATTCGCACTACAAGATAATGGTTCTTCCAGCTCTTTCTCAGTGACGATCACAAAGATGAAAGCAGCTGATGCTGGGACATACTGGTGTGGGTCAGACTCACAGTGGAGAGTTGGAAACTACACCAAGATTCATCTTTCAGCTGGTGAGATGAATGTGTCTTGTGTACATGAAAATAAAATGGTTAGAGCTGTAAGTTACACCCTTTTCTCAGCCTATCGTATCAATGTTTCATGTCATCGTGTTATCTGCAGTGTGATGACTGAGTACACAGGTGTAAAAATAGGACTGTTGAAAACCTCATTTACCACTGCTTACTTACATTTTTGGTGGCTTCAATATAGACACAGCCTCTTCCAGCCTCGCAGAGCTAATAGATGTTAAAGGAAATAATTATACGATGAACTAATTATTATTATTCTAACAAAATATTTTTTCTCATGAAATATTATCATTTGCATATGTACACACACATACACACTTGTGTGTGTGTGTGTATATATATATATATATATATATATACACACACGTGTGTGTGTGTGTGTGTGTGTGTGTGTGTGTGTGTGTGTGTGTGTGTGTGCACGCATTTACATATATATGAGAAAGACAGGCACTGCAACAGTTGACATGACCATTTAAAGCAGATTCACACTACAAGATAATGTTTCTTCCTCTTTCTATGAAATGTTCTGTGATGTTCACAAATAGTCACCAATGAACACGTTTAGATGAAAATAAAAATAAATAGTTGTAAGTTACGTCCTTTTTTCAGTCCACATAGACTGTGGATGGTGGTTTAGTTATTTGTGGTGAGGCAGTACAGAAAACTGCTTACCCAATTTTTCACACGAAGCACTGAAGAAAGCAGAACTAAAGGGTTGTGCAGTCTTGCTGACTTATAGGTCTTCCAACCTCCCAGAAGTCATATTTAGCCATAATACTGAAATACCATTTGAAGTGTTTGATCTTTATTTATAAATTATCTAATCCTATCTGCTGAAACAAGACTTATTGTTATGGAACGGCTGTGTGCAGACAGGAAAATGACCCAAAGTGCAGACTCCGGAGACAGAAAGTAACTCAAAACACAGCTTTAATGCTGAACTCAAAAGGGTAACAAAACAAGGAATACAAAATACACTTACGCAGGCAGAACACACAGCTAGATAAGGGTAGATCACAACACGGACACAGAGAAACACAGGGCTTAAATACACAGAGGGAGCAATCAGGGAATGAGTAACAGGAGGGAAACACAGCTGGGGCAAATCAGGCTTGAGGAAACAGGGGAAGCAAAACCAGATGTATTAACATGAGACACGGACTTTCAAAGTAAAACAGGAAACGTAACACAGACTGAACTACAGACACAGACTCTGACTGGACACAGGGAGACAGCAACTAGAGAACACAGAGACATAAACCATAAGACAGAACTCTAAGAAACCAAAGACTAGAAATGATAAATAATATAATAAACTCAAAACCCTGGGTCAACGACCCAGGCATCCTAACACTTATGTACAGCCACTTTAGTGCAATTTCTGATTGTGTACTTTGTGCTGTGAGCTAAATGCTAATGCTAATGAAATTTTTAGAGTGTATACAATGCAGAAGAAAAAGAAAAAAGAAATATTTCTAATCTGTGTATATAATTAGCTATTTTTTCAATGAAAGTGAAACTTAAAAAATTTGTCTCATAAGACAAATATTAGATTTACATATGAACAAGTAAACATGTAAAAATGAGAAAAATAGAACCACTTTTTATATGTAAAACAGATTATGAGACATACACTATAATTTATGATAAAACTTCAATTTAAATTTTAAATTTAAATCATTGTCAGTGTCACCATATGTTTCTTGAATAAGCCATAGATGGTGAATATTCCACATGACTCATGGCATTCAGTGGACACTGACACTGAGGGGCACCTCAATAACAACTACATATACATTTAATTTTGTGTAATATACTAGGATATTTATAATTAGTGCTATTTAGAATAGAATAGAACAGAATAGAATAGGCCTTGTCATTGTACATGTGTAGCGATTTTTTTTGCATTTATTAGAGCTATTTTGTTATATTTTGTAACTTTGTATTATTTTGTTTAATTTAGTTACAGTTCAAGTTCTTACTGTCTTGGAACAACTGGGACCACATAATTTCCCCTAAGATTAATACAATATTGTGATTCTGCTTCTTGTATTAAAATAAAGTCGCTAATGGTACTAAGAGAATTGTTCTCCAACAGTCTTTCTCCAGCACACCAGCACTCTACCTTCCACAGTCGAAATGCCTGGAAAAACTTCAACACAAAGTACCGGTAAACCTGTTAAAGATGTCTTTCAGTATGAACTGCTGTTGATTAAAATGTACCTACTCCAAAAGTAATGTTCAATTTTTGGAATGGAGAGAATGTAAGTCATTCAAAATGATCCTCAGAGTCAAAAACAGCTGTAGGTGAGCACACCAGAAATAAAATAATTATGATAAAATGTAAAATATTGATAAAAAGAAAATATGAGCCTACAGTTCTGCATGTATGTACTTGAAAGTGTAATGTTTCTGTTTTGTTTCCTGCTTTTCAGATGCAGGACACTATGTGGGTTACACTGTTCCCCCCCTGCTGCTGCTACTGATGTGTGTCTTTGCAGTTATAGTTTATAAGTGCAAACATCAGAAAGCAAAAGGTATATTTTGGATTCACTGGCATGCAAAAATGTACTCAAATGTACATACGTAAAGATCATAACCATGTTTTACGCTTTGTGTTTTCAGACAATGAAACAGTTATGAACAGAAATGCACAGAACGAAGACGCTTTAGAGGAAGTGATGCGTGTGGCAGAAAATAACGTAAGAAAACTAAAGTTCAAAAACTTAATAGTGTGCTGTATCTATAACAAGCCTTATTATAGCAAAGTGGGCAACACAACTAACTGTACATATTATTTATTAATACAATTTGCACTTTTCTCTTACATTTTACTGTTTTTAATTTTTACTTTCTTTATTTTTATCACTGTTATTCCAAACAACAGCCATAACATCATCATGTGTTGTTCATTGGTTGAATAGATTTATGAAAGTCAAGAAGTTGTGATATACTCAAATAAGGAGACGGCCGAACTGCAGAGTGCCGGTAATGACTATGAAGATTTAGGTGAAGATGAACCAGACTTAGAAAACGTCACAACTAAAGCAATCTACTGTAAAGGAAATTTCCATAATGCCAATTGAAGATAAGCAGTGTGTGCATTTGAGGTCAATCTTTGGCTCTCACCTGTATGATCATCCTGTTTAATTTGTCTTTAACATTAACAGTTACACAGCTAATTTTAATGTACCATAATCCAGGCTTCTCACTCTCTCACTGAAAACATTGAGATTTTTGTTTAACCATGACAAAGAGCTGCTATTTATACATATATAGCTTCACTTCTTACTCATTTGCTATTACCCTTTCTTTCATTTTTATTGCTTAGTGTTAGCAACATAATCTACAGAGATTTTCCGAAACTGTGGGAAACCTCAAATGCAAATGACTAACATCAGTGTAATGTAAATAAATCTGCAAGTTAAAATAAAATTTTAGTCATTCTTGTCTGTTTTTGCCCCATTTAAACATAAACAGTCACATTGTCAAGTCCAGTTATTTTTATGATACGTTTATATTTGTTGCAATTAAACATTTCTGACAAAGGCAGTTAATTGATATGATTTTAGAGATAAAAGGAAATACAGTGTTTATTCTAATTCCATACGTTGGATGGAGCCATCCAATGTATGTAACAGTGTAGCAGTTTTCACCCATGATGTACTTACATCGATATAAATAAATAAGCATATCTATGAAAATATTTTAACAGAGGAACTTTAGTGTAATCACAGTACTGTCATGCAAATCTTGGATTTATAATTAGTTTTAGTCTTTTTTTATATTATTGGTTTAAATTTTTGCACTTTTATACTGTAATGCTGTGCGCCTGTGGCTTTAACTTTGTTGTGAACTCTGTACTATTTATATTCTTTATCCTGCTGCTGTAATATAATAATTTTCCTTGTTAAATCAATCAAGGGTATTAACGTTAAAAGCACTGCTTATGTGAAGGCTGTGCAAACTTCTTTCACCACTAGGCGGCATATGTCAGCTACTTTTTGGAGAAAATATATCTGAATATCAGGAACAGGACCACACCTCCACACATGTCCCATCCAGCACTACAAGCTGTTAATTCTTTTTTAACCCTTGGATGCACAACCTACCGATACCTACACTCTTCCACGAGTGGGGTCAAAAATGACCCCAAATAAAAACAATGCATTTTGCTATAAACTTGGTTGTTATTCTTCAAAATCTTTAAAACAAAGAATTTTTATATTTTCATATTTGAGGTATTCCTCATAAAAAATGTTTGTGACATGAGGCCCTTTGCATTTTTATTTATTTTTTCATTAATTTTAAGAAATTGCAGTCTTTGTATCACTTGTATCACTTTTGTATGCTTGCTCGGCATATACTGCAGAAGCTGGGTCTTCCCTCTGAAAGGAACAAGTGTTTCATCCACTATAACACAATCACTGAAGATGAATTTCTGCCTGCAGTTGACCAGGAACAGGCCCCATATGTAGCGGAAAGCTGCCATGTGGTTTGTTTTCAGTCGGTAGGCTCTGGTCCTCTTGTCATCAAAGTGGAAGACGGGTGAATATCTTCAAATCTTTGAATTGACATAGTGGCCTTGTACAATGGGTTATGCAGAGGACTCCCAAAAAGCACACCTACTGGTACATTCCAGTTCTTCTCACTTCCTGCAAGAATGGTCAATCAAATGAAGGCCAGGAGCTTATGTTTGATTACATTTTTCCACTCTTTTCCCCTGTCTTTGGCTACTCTTCGTGTCTCCATGTTTGTGCATGTCAGCACCTCTTCTATTATATTATCAGACATAAACATCTTCCATGCATCTATTGGGGAGACAGTACTAAACCCAGGTGCAAGCCCTGGCCATCTAATTCAGAATATTGTGGCTAGAGCAGTAAGAGGGGCTCATTCTGTTAGACTCAATATCCATTTCCTCTTCAGAGGACTCCTCTGTGTCTGACTGGCCTTGTTCAGTAGGGGGGACAATAGTCCTCTAGGGTCCTCTATATCTGAGATGTCCGATTCTGAGTCAATGCCTCCGATGGCCTTTTCATCCCATCCGTCCTGGATCATTTGTAGGGCAAGGTCCATAGGGATTCTAGCTGGCCTCATAGCAGCCATGTTACTTTAGATATTTAAAAAAAAACAGAAAGTACAATGTTTGAAATACACAAACTATAAACAGGGCTGCACATAAATGGTCTGCAGGTGCGCATTCGCTGTCAAAATAAAAGACACGCACCAGATAAGAAGTTGGAACGCTTGTTTGCGTACATAAGATAATCTGGAGGAGGGCAGACATTTGTTCAGAAGTCTTAAAGATGTCGAAGAAGCAAGGGACAGGTTAAAAAAAAAAAAAAAAAAAAAGATTCAGGTTCCCAGACTAATCTGCACCAGTAATATTACACTGAAAGACAGATATACAAGAAAAACATCAAGGTGAAGAGCTTGTCCCTTGAAGCAAATCATCATCAACTGTTTGGAAGTACTTTGGTTTTAGATGAAGTGAAGTTAACCAAGAATAAATCATATGCAAAAAGTGCTGGCACTCCTTTACAAGTGTGTTTAGATCTATACTGCAGTTACAATGAAAGCATTAAAAGACTACATTTAACTTCTATAAGATGCATTTAAGCCAGATAAACATCTTATTAAAACAGTTTTTTAAAATTAGAGTACTTAATGAATTTATTAAACCACCTCCCAATAAGTTATGCCACAAATTAACCCTCTACTGCATGACTTTTTAATTTTTGGGGAAAAAAAATATTTCTCCCTATTTTGGGGGAGCTTTAGAGTCCCTAATAATATATCAATCATAAAATTTGACACCCTACCCCCCCCCCCCCCAAAACAGATATTGGTTTGTTGCTTCAAGGCAACACTGTGCGACAAAGGTAGTAAAATGCCAAGTTATTCTATAATAAGTTTTATTCATGCAACAAGGATGAACAAATAAATAAACAACAAATAAACAATGTAAACATTTCATAGAGAAAAGAAGAAAGAAAAGAGAGAAGAAAGAAGAAAAAAGAAGAAAAAAAAGAGAAAAAAAAGAAAAAAGAAAAAGAAAAAAAAAAGAAGAAGCAAGCTCCGTAAGCAATTACTTTGGTGTTCCTCCACCACAAAAGAAGCGCATATTCTCGGAATTTCTAGGAATACTTTTATTTTGACACCGAATGTCCACCTGCAGACCACTTATGTCCAGCCCTGACTATAAATCATGTATGTTACTGTGTAAAAATTAATTCCTGATCCATCAGAAGTGTAAGTGGTACAGTCAGAGTTGCTAAGAATGAAAGTTTCATAGAAGAATCCATAGGAACTGCTTGGGGTCATTTTTGACCCCATTTGTGGAAGAGTGGGGTAGTGATACAAAACCTGCATTTTTTTTTTAAATTAATGAAAAAATAAATAAAAATAGAAATGGCCTCATGTTACAAACATGTTTTATGAGGAATACCCGGAATATGAATATATTACAACTTTTCACTTTAAAGATTTTGAAGAAAAACAACCTGTGGGGTCATTTTTGACCCCACGTGTGCATCTAAGGGTTAATTCATTCACTTATCATTAGTACATGGGGATCTGCCCGGCTTGAGTCACCACTGCAGCCTCAACTCTGCTCAAGCTATCTGCTAATACTAGAAATGCTGTCAAACCTTAAAATGAGGGCCTGGTCCCAGCTAGTGAAACAAATCTTAAAATGCCTTTGAAGGAAGGGCCAGAGGTGGCATGAGTACAGACATTCTGCACTTAAGTAGAAATACAGGTACTAGTCTTTAGAATACTCCAGTAAAGGTTGAAGCACTGATTCAACTTCTTTACTCAAGTAAAAGTGAAAAGTACAGGCTCTGAAATGTACTCAAAGTAAAAAAGTAAAAAGTTGTTCTTTAGAGGACGTTTCTACCAGCTATGTTTGTACAAACCTTGATGAACTTTGTGCTATATTAAAATAATAAAGACAGTAAAATGTTATTACATGAATACAATTTGAACTTTTAAGGGAATTTGAGGTAAAGGAAGTGAAACTGTAAATGTTCCATTGGTGACCCTTCCAGTAAATCCGCCCAGCATTAAGGCAATGAACCTTTTTAACTAAGGCTGACAAACAAGAAATGGTGAAAGAGAAAACTGAGAAACAAGAATAACAACAGTGAGAAGGAGCCACCCTACTTGTGACCAGCCAAAATTTCACAGTCAGAACGATGGTTCCTCCATTCACTTCTGTAATTTTTTTTAGCAAAGATGTTTACCAGACTTAAGTTATTGACTTTGTCCTAACACCTGTTTTTGAGGCCGTGAAGCTACGTTCTGTAGAGTCAAGATGGAAAACTGAGGAGCAGGGAAAGAGAAAACTGGCAAAGCAGCATGCCACTGGCAGTCTGTCCAGGTTCTGCCCCATCTTCATACAGGGTTAAGTGGTGTAACAGGGAACTCTAGTTCTTGTCCGGTCAAAGTTTTTTCCCTGCATCAGGAGGATGGGATGGCTTGTCAGACAATTTGACTTTTCATAAAACTGAGAAGAAGAGTTTGGTAGCTGAAAGGTGATGGGTCTTTTGAATGTCACAATTGTTGCTATTTTTATTATCATGATCAATATTGTAGTTTTATTCATTAATTAGTGTTATGTATTCAGTTTGGTACATTTTGAAAGTGTTAAGGTTTATATGGCAGCATGGACAAAGCAACTCTGGGGGCTAGGACACAAGTGGCACGGGACCTGCTAGCATGTGCTCTCGCGGCTCGGACATGTAGGCTCGGATGGTCTTCACCGCCCCATGCAGGGATTTTAACTGGTAGTCACAGTTTAATATGGGCAGCTTCCAGCTTCCTCCTGCTTCCTACAACAAAACATTGTCACATTATTTTATACAAAAATAAGCAAACTTGTCATTGTAGAGCATGTGGAGCTGATCAGCGTCTTTAAGGCTCTCTCTCATTCTCTTTTACCGTTTCTCTCATGAGATAGAGTGAATGTGATGTTTGCGGGTAAACCCAACTTTCCAGTGAGCCAGTGCTAATAGAAGGAAAATGTTTGTGATTGTGATTTATGTAATAGAAAAACTGAGGTTCAAGCCAAACGGCTGTAAATATTTTTAATCTGCATGGTTCCAGGTCTCTTCTTCAGGGTTCTGGAGGAGTGGTGGGAGGAAAACTACCATAGTGTGAGACACAGATATTTTAACCTCCTAGAACCTGGTGTCCACATATGTGGACATCACATTTTGTGTTGTCTAGACCAAAATACAAAATTTTACTCTACAAGGGACTGATATCCACTTACGAGGACATTATACTCCCAGTTTTTAAAACGAATGTCCTCACTTGTGGATCTCATTTTTCTCAGAAACAAAAATCGGGTTAAAAAAAATCAGGTAATTCTTTGGTTTTACGTTCATCAGGTCCAAATCAGCCCAAATAGCAAAGAGAAATGAAAAATGAATGACATGAAAGAGTTTGGGTCTTAGGAGGTTAATTCTAAAATCACCAGTTAAACTAACCCAACTAATTGGATGTCTCTGAACTGCGGGAGGAAGCCAGAGTACCCCAAGAGTACCATGAGGCCACAGGGTGAACAGGCAAACTCCACTCAGAAAGGCCCCCGTCAGATATTGGTGGATTCGAACAAGGACCTTCTTCCTTCTTCCTGTGAAGTAACAGTGCTAACCACTGTGTCACCATGCTGCCCTGAGATTCGTGTGGCTTGCACGTTTATCTTAAGATTATATGGTCATTTATATTTTTTCATATCCTCTGTCTACATTGTGTGCACACAATAAACTCTTTGGCATTGTACAAGAAATTGTCATAGCAATGCTCGTGGTGTATGTGGTGAGATCCTGTTTACCACACTAATGCTTGTCAGTGGGCAAAGAAAGTTGCTTGTCAAGCTCAAGAGAACTGCAGAAGAAGAAGTTTCACATTTGCAGTTTATGCAGATACATAGGTGTCAATAACATCTGATAGCAATGCAAAATATGCTGATTGAAAACATTGTAAATAAAGTTTATTTTTAAAGAAGGCCTGTACCACAAAGCAGGATTATGGCTTATACAGGTAACTCTGGTGTTACCTGGGTTTTCTATACTACAGAGGTGTAAATTGCCATGGTAACTAATGCTCAAAGCCTTTTAAGCAAATCCTGTATACTATACAAATCTGGGCCAATTTTAATACAATGAAAAATTTGTGAATATTTATCAATCATTGTCGTGCTTTCTCATATTAGATTGTAGTGCCTCTATGTGACAGGATAACAAAACCCTGCATTGAATTTAACAACTGAATTAAAAATACATTTTCAGATTAAACCTCAGACATGTTGCGCACACTCAGTTAATCAGAGAAAAGCCTTTTCTTCCTTACCGGCTTAACAATTTTCACATAAAAAAAGAGCAAAGAGTATAAAAGAACGTGACCTAAATGCAGAAGTTAAAGGCTTCGGCATTGCCATGACATTCAGGAAATCAAACTGTGGGTGTGACATTTTCAGCATATTTCTTGTCAGGTTTCTATTTCTACAAAGCAAAGCAAAGATGGGGATCCTTCAAAACCTGCTGTTCACCATCTGCAGTAAGTTGATTAAATGAGTAGATAGTAAACAGATGAAGACCAAACGTAGATGTAGATTAATCTGTAAATATGTTTCGGTAGTGCAGAGCAGAATGCAATCCCTTCTGTTGATCTCAGCCCTTTGTTTATGCAGCAGTAACAATGCTATTATAAATGTTGATGTGACAAAATAAACAATATTTTTTTTATACTGTCTTTTCTTTACAGTTGCTCTGAGGTGTATGACCAGTGCAGAAGGGGTGATCCATGTGACTGGATACGTGGGGAGTGAGGTTAACATTTCCTGCTCCTATGGCCAGGGTTATGAGTCTTATGAGAAGTATCTGTGTAAGAACAAATGTTTAATCAACAATGATGTTCTTATTACAACATCGAAATCAAGGGAAAATAAATACAGGATCCATGATGACAAAACAGCACGAATCTTCACAACAACCATCACTGGTCTTCTTTCTGAAGATGCTGGGAAATACTGGTGTGGGGTGACCAGAACTGGAACAGATATCTACACTGAAGTTATGCTGAAGTTAGTGCAAGGTAAATAAAATAATTCTTCTCAAAATGTAGTTATTTGAATTCAAGTCAAATTCATATATAAGAGACATTTGTGACTGTAAAGGGTAAAAGGTGACAACAGATAAAAATGTAATTGGCAAAGGATTATTTATTTTTTCTGTTGTAAATATGACCTGATAATACTCATGCAATTAATGGTTCAGTTTGGTTGATTTTTTCTTAACGTCCCATAGACAAAATCTTGTTGCAGCAACCTAAATATAATCATCATATCTGTTCTGTGGCTGTAACACATTTTCTGATACTGTCTGTATTTTTGACAGACAGCTGCTGTGACACTGTGACCAAAATTGAAAGTTATGAGGGATACTCTGAGTCTGTCAGTTGTCCATACGAGTCTCAGTACCAGAACAACCTGAAGTACATCTGCAGAGGAAATCGGCCCTCCGCATGTCTGCAGGAGGCACTGATCACCTCTGACACCAAACAAAATGGACGATTCAGACTTGATGATGACAAAGTGTTGTTTACTGTGAATGGAACATTCACAGTAAACATGAGCAGTTTGACTCATAATGATTCAGGGTCATACCTTTGTGGTGTCCAAAGAAACTCTGACCTGGATGTTTTCTCTGCTGTTGAGCTGAAGGTCAAAGGTGAGAGGTCATAATAATATTTAATTAAATCAGCTGAAAGGAAACACTTTCCTCTAAAAGAGTCTCTTTTTTTTCCATCTAAAAGAGTCTGTAATAAATTTGAATATTTTTCTCTTTCACTCTCCACAGAGTGGTGCTGTGTCAAGTCAATTAAAATAAAAGGTACTGTTGGACAGCCTCTAACTTTGCAGTGCCCTTATCCTCCACAACATCTGGACAAAGGGAAGTTCCTCTGCAAGGGAGAGCACCGCACCAACTGCAAAGACATAACCAGTCAAAGCAGGTTCAAACTTGAAGGTAATGGTTCTTCCAGCTCTTTCTCTGTGGTGATCACAAAGTTGGAAGAAGCAGATGCTGGGACATACTGGTGTGGGTCAGACTCAGAGAGGAGGCCTGGAAACTACACCAAGATTCAGCTTTCAGTTGGTGAGATGAACATTTAAATGAAAATAAAATCAACAGAATTACATCTTTTTTCTCAGCCCACATTAACTGTTTAAACATACTCTGTCCATGCTGGTTCAATTATTTGTGGTGAATTATTAGAAAACTGCCAACTAAACTGGAGGACTTCGATCAGATTTGGAGGCCACTCATTGAGTACCTGGAAAGTATGAACAAATGAGAGCTACTCTGTGGACTTCACCATTGGTTAAAATAAGCTGATAGCCCTTTGGGATAAGGGAAGGGTGTGGGGGAGGAAGGTTTTTTTCTTAACTTTTTGTTCTGTTTTGTTTTTTCTGTTTGTTTGTTTGTTTTGACCGCCCTTTTTGTTACTTTCCACTGTCTTGGTTGTGTGTTTTGTTTTGTTTTTGTTGTTCTGGTTTGTTTTGGGTTTTTTTGTTTGCTTGTTTGCTTTCCCCCTTTCTTGATGACAAAACTTTAAAAAGGAAGCACCGTCATCCTATGGGGCTATTTGTAATTGTTATTCGTGCTTCACAATAAAAATATTTGAAGAGAATTTAAAAAAATGAAACAAAACAAAAAAAACCCTGCCAACTCAGTGTTTCATGTGAAGCTGGCTTCTTGCTGGCTTCAGTACAGACACAGCCTCCCAGAAGTCCTATTTAGCCATATTATTGAAATACCAATGCGTAATGTGGCAGTAACAAGCAATGTGACAACCAACCCTGGTCTACTGTACATAAAAATAAGTAAACATTATGTAAAAATTATTAAAATAAAATAAATAAAACAGGACCACTTTTATATGTAAAATACATTATGAAACATGGGGGGTAATTTGTGAAAAGTGTCAGAGTGACCCAAAATAACTGCAGCTCTACAGTTCTGATGGGGATGTCTGTCAGAACACTGAAACTATTCACACAACTGAAATAAGATTGATGTATTAAAATAATGTTGCTAAGAGTATTTTTCTCCAACAGTCTTTCTCCAGCACACCAGCACTCTACCTTCTACAGTGGAAACGCTTGGAAAAATGTCAACACAAAGTAATCCTATTAAAAGTACAGTATATACAATATGTATCTTTCAGTGTGTACTTCTCACGATCAATGTGGTGAGTTGTGGTTATTTTTTGGAAAGTAGAGAATGTAAGTCATACCAAAATGATCCCAAGTGTCACAACTGCTGTGGGTGTGCACACCAGTAAACCACAAAAAGTATCTCCTAAGCCCACAGTTCTGTTGTGTGTCCCTGAAAGAGTGAATGTTTCAGGATGTTTATATTTTCACTCTGTTCTGTTTTTTCTTTCTGCTTTTCAGATGCAGGACACTATGTGGTTTACACGGTTCCTCCCCTGCTGCTGCTACTGATGTGTGTTTTTGCAGTTATAGTTTATAAGTGCAAACATCAGAAAGCAAAAGGTATATTTTGCATTCACAGGCATGCAAAAATGTACATGGAAAAAGAGGATGACCATGTTTTATGCTTTGTGTTTTCAGAAGATGAAGTTGTCATGAACAAAAATGCACAGAACGAAGACGCTTTAGTGGAAGTGACAGATGCAGCAAAAAATAACGTAAGAAAACTAAAGTCCAAAACCTTAAGAGTGTCCTCTATTTATAACAAGCCTTATTATAAACAAATGGAATAACGCAACAAATTTATTTTATTGTTAGCTGTGATCAGTGCAGTACTGTGCAAAAGTCTTGAGCCACCCTGCAATTTCCGTGTATTTTGCTTCCCGACTATCCAGACTTTTGTCATTTTTTAAAGTTCTCCAGGATTTTTTTTGAACACTGGCTGCTTACTTATTTTCAGTCCGGTTTTTGTGCATCACTATTTCAAGAAGAAGAATCTGTTTGTTAAGCCACCTTGGCCCATTTGCTGTTTAAAAGGCGTCACAAAACATTTTTTTATTCACAATGAATTTCAATGTTCAACACAAACGTAGTATAAAATGATGAAGTAATAAAATTTCAAATCGTCATCATTACTATCACATCATAGTATTATGTAATGTATTTGTAATCATTATTGAATACAATGAATCAGAAGCAGGCAATAACTGTTACCATTTATCATGGATAGTAATTGGATTATAATAAACTTTGGTGCTCACCTTGAAATTGAAGGAACTATATGAGCCAGAGGTGTTCAAAATGTTGGATTACTGTGTGTCAGTTAATGCACACACAGATACACCACACAGACTTTTATTATAATTCCTGAAGTCTTCATAGTGAGTGTGCATAGATGTGGTTTTACTGTTGTATTCACTGCTGTAGATGACAAGACAATAATCTTAATTTGACAGTGGTGCTAACGTAGGAAAGATATTTCATCATGTGTTGTTCATTGGTCTCTGAATAGATTTATGGAAATCAAGAAGTTGTGATGTGTAAGGAGGAGACGTCCATACAACAGAGATGAACCAAACTATGAAAACAGAAGAAATCTACCTTAATAAAAATGTCCATGAAGCCAGTAGCAGATAAACAGAACATGCATTTGGGGTCAAACAGTGGATCTCACCTGTATAGAGATTATCCTGTTTAATTTTTCTTTAATGCCAAGAAATCTTAGAATAATCAGCTTTCTCACTCTCACCGAACACTTTGTTGTGTTACCATGTGAAATAACTGCTTTTTATGCATATATAGCCTCACTTCTTACTCCTTTGCTGTTGTCTCTATTCTCATGTTTATTGCTTAGTGTTAACAACATAGTCTGCACTGATTTTCTCATACTGTGAAAAGCCTCAAATGTCAAATGTAAACATGAGTGTCAAGTGAATAAATCAGCAAAGTAAAATGAAACTTGGTTGTTTTGCCCTATTTTACCATAAACTGCCACATTTTCAGAGTCTGTGACCTCCAGGTAATTGACTTGAAACAGAGCAAGTTAAAATTACTTCCTTGTGACTGTCAGCAAAACAAAAGAGATGGTGGTTGACTTCAGGATGGAAAAAACAGCAACTAAAGCCACTACAGGTACTTGCACGGTTACCTGAACAGTAATACTGTGTAAAACAAGGGGATAAGCCCAACTCTGCTTTCTAATGAAACTCTACTTCTCCGTCTTACATAGGGATGGGTACTGGTTCTGACATAAACGGTACTAACCAGACCGAAAAGCAGCGCACACTTCGGTGCTTTATTTCGGTGCTTTTTTTCCTGAGATGTAATACACTTTGAATTCTAGCCAATCATTTTATTTTTCCAAGGATAGTAGGCAGCCCCAGGTACGTCCATTCTTTTAGAGAAGATCTACAGATTAAAAATGCCCAAGGCTAAGCGGTCAAAAGTCTGGCTGTACTTCAGGGCAAAAGATGCAAACTCAGCAACCTACAGCAAGTGCTTTAAGGTGATACTGTGCAAAGGAGGTAAAACCTTGAATCTGATGAAACACCTGGCGACGCATAGCGTTTTTTTAAAAGCCGTATTTGATAGCTTGCTGCAAGACCTGACACCGGGCACATCTACTACGGGTGTGGTGCCTGTTATCGGACCTGGAGTTAGCAACATCCCCCAAGAACCCAAAGCGTACAGTCCGTTCTTCTCTGCGTGAGTCGCTTAATGTTGTTCGTGTGTAATTTACGTGGTGAGTAGGCTCACCACGTTATTAAATTAATGCATGTAAGGTGAACTAGCAAACACCGTCACATGCGGCTGTCATCTTGTTTGATGGCAGATGCTCCCTTCATCCTGGCCAAAAAGGCTAAAATGACCAAATACAAAGTGGAAAACAGCTAAACATGAGAGGTTTTTGGATAAAGTTTGTGTTTTTTCCATTGATTAAGCACTGCTTCCAGCCAAGAGTGATACCATACAGTGGCTTGCAAAAGTATTCAGCCCCCTTGAACTTTTCCACATTTTGTCACATTACAGCCACAAACATGAATCAATTTTATTGGATTTCCACGTGAAAGCCCAATACAAAGTGGTGTACATGTGAGAAGTGGAACGAAAATCATACATGATTCCAAACATTTTTTACAAATAAATAACTGCAAAGTGGGGTGTGCGTCATTATTCAGCCCCCTGAGTCAATACTTTGTAGAACCACCTTTTGCTGCAGTTACAGCTGCCAGTCTTTTAGGGTATGTCTCTACCAGCTTTGCACATCTACAGACTGAAATCCTTGCCCATTCTTCTTTGCAAAACAGCTCCAGCTCAGTCAGATTAGATGGACAGCGTTTGTGAACAGCAGTTTTCAGATCTTGCCACAGATTCTCGATTGGATTTAGATCTGGACTATGACTGGGCCACTCTAACACATGGACATGTTTTGTTTTAAACCATTCCATTGTTGCCCTGGCTTTATGTTTAGGGTCGTTGTCCTGCTGGAAGGTGAACCTCCGCCCCAGTCTCAAGTGTTTTGCAGACTCCAAGAGGTTTTCTTCCAAGATTGCCCTGTATTTGGCTCCATCCATCTTCCCATCAACTCTGACCAGCTTCCCTGTCCCTGCTGAAGAGAAGCACCCCCAGAGCATGATGCTGCCACCACCATATTTGACAGTGGGGATGGTGTGTTCAGAGTGATGTGCAGTGGTAGTTTTCCGCCACACATAGCGTTTTGCATTTTGGCCAGAAAGTTCCATTTTGGTCTCATCTGACCAGAGCACCTTCTTCCACATGTTTGCTGTGTCCCCCACATGGCTTGTGGCAAACTGCAAACGGGACTTCGTATGGTTTTCTGTTAACAATGGCTTTCTTCTTGCCACTCTTCCATAAAGGCCAACTTTGTGCAGTGCACGACTAATAGTTGTCCTATAGACAGATTCCCCCACCTGAGCTGTAGATCTCTGCAGCTCGTCCAGAGTCACCATGGGCCTCTTGGCTGCATTTCTGATCAGCACTCTCCTTGTTCGGCCTGTGAGTTTAGGTGGACGGCCTTGTCTTGGTAGGTTTACGGTTGTGCCATACTCCTTCCATTTCTGAATGATCGCTTGAACAGTGCTCCGTGGGATGTTCAAGGCTTGAGAAAACTTTTTGTAGCCTAAGCCTGCTTTAAATTTCTCAATAACTTTATCCCTGACCTGTCTGGTGTGTTCTTTGGACTTCATGGTGTTGCTGCTCCCAATATTCTCTTAGACAACCTCTGAGGCCGTCACAGATCAGCTGTATTTATACTGACATTAGATTACACACAGGCGCACTCTATTTAGTCATTAGCACTCATCAGGCAATGTCTATGGGCAACTGACTGCACTCAGACCAAAGGGGGCTGAATAATTACGCACACCCCGCTTTGCAGTTATTTATTTGTAAAAAATGTTTGGAATCATGTATGATTTTCGTTCCACTTCTCACATGTACACCACTTTGTATTGGTCTTTCACCTGGAATTCCAATAAAATTGATTCATGTTTGTGGCTGTAATGTGACAAAATGTGGAAAAGTTCAAGGGGGCCGAATACTTTTGCAAGCCACTGTATATGCCCTGTAGCTGCAGAAAAGGCTAACATTGTTATTTTTTATTTTTTACAAAAAAACAGCTAAACATGAGAGGTTTTTGGACAAATTGTGTGTTCTCCATTCTTTAAGCACCGGTTCGAGCACCGTTTAAGCACCGGCACCGTTTCAAAAGTACCGGGTTGGTACTGGTATCGGATAAAACCTAAACGATACCCATCCCTAGTCTTACAGTTATATTATCAACCTATTACCCAGGGCAACTGTGCTCACTAGCCGACTGTACAGGTTGTCAAGACCTGAAAGAGAAGTAATGGAAAAGTACATTAGTGAGTCCCTTGCTGCTGAAATCATCTTTGTCCATCTTTGATTAAAACTGTCTCTGCCCAATAAACGTTTATTACCTTTATAAGAGGCTCTGACCTGCCTTTTCCTTATGCTCGGATTTTGGCTGGAAAATTCAATCACACACAATGGTGTGCTGGCCTTGTGCGGAATGAGCCAGAGGATTGGAAATTTTTTGGAGTGTGTGGAAAGCCTTTGATGAAATTGTGCTGTTACTACTGTTTTGACCCTTTTGGAGTACTGTCTATTTCCCTGTAAATAAATGCATTGCCTTTGACTTGGAGTCCTGTGTTTGAATCCTGCTTGCACCTTGGTTCCTTGACATTTGGATAATGTAACTTTTTCCACTTTCTCACGATAATATCCTCAATATGTGCCCGTAGTACATGAACTTTTTTCTTCTTTATTTTGGTGCTATCACAATAAATTTTTATTTCCTTGTGGGATCAATAATGTATCATAAGATATCACCACTTTAAAAGTACTGATTATGTGAAGTGTGTGAATACTTCTTTCACCACTAGGTGGCATAAGTCATCCATTTTAACAATTTTAAACCGCTTTCATCGGAAGACCAACTAATAATGTCCACATAATGCCCACTCCCCTCTGTGATGATAGTCTAGGCTTTCCTACTGTATGTGTAATATTCTAACAATAGTTCTAACAATAGTTCATTTTAAGTTTCTGTTTTGATGAACAGAAACCAAGATGTGGAGACTTCCTGCTGATCACACTCTGCAAGAAGTTGTTTAAATGGCTTAAGAAGTAGAGAAGAAGAGAGATGAAAATGAAAAATAAATGTAGATTACGTACATAAATCTGTGTGTTTTAGAAGAAAAGAGCAGAAAAAAACTCCTTCTCCTATGATCACGGTTATGAGTCTTACATAGAGAAGAATCTATGCAAATGATTGTGATGACAAGTACGCTTGTAATGCAGCATCGTAACCAAGGGGGAAAAAATACTCAGTCAGTCCAAAATACTGAGACGGACACAAGCCTTCACAGTATTTTTTATTGCTTAGAATTAATGATCTGCACTGAAATTGTGCAAAACCACAAATTAAATTAAAATATCAACATAAGTATAAAGTGAGCAAAGTAGCAAAACCAAATTCTGAGCACACCTTCTGTTTGACAAAGAGAAGAGCAATTGTGACTCTGAACACTGCGACCTCACTCCTGTGTAGTAATTTTTCAAGTTTCTGGGATATTCAGTCCCTGTGCCAGCTAGCTTATCCACCGCTAAAACATCCACTCAGTCCAACATGTCAACACAGCAACCAGCACCTTAGCTGTCTGAGCTTGAGCCAGTGGGTCCGGTTCCACCAGGATGTGACCCAGAGGAGCCAGCACCTGGTTTTCCTAGGCACCTAGAGCCAGCACTCAAGGCTTCCATGTTGCAGGAGGCCAAGTCTCTTTGATGGCAGGCTTCGAAGGCTTTCTCTTTTGCCAGCCATCTCTGTCACTGGCCTCCAGATCTCCTTTGTCTCTCCCACTGGCCTTGTGGCTGGCCTCCAGACTTCCTTTGTCTGCAGCTACTGGTCTCACCCCTGAGTTTTGCACTGCGGCCTGGGCAGCCTCTTCTAGTTGCCGTGCTGGCCTGAACATTTTGTATTGGAGGACTGAGTATTTCTTGCTGTTTTATTGTGCTTCAAAACTGTGTCTTGTTTTATGGCCAAAGAGAGCTCCAGGACAGTTTTTTCTTTCTTGTTTGGTTTCTGAACTCTGGCTTTTCCTTTAGTCCTGCCACTGCACCATTGTAACTTATGCTCTTAACCTTCAAAGCGAATCTTGCATATAAATCCAAAATGATTTTAACACAATCTAACATTAGGGAATATTTGTTCAGTTAATGTCCTGTTTTATGATATTAGGCTGTAGTTTATGTACTACCAGTCTAATCAGTCTAAATGACAAGAGTTTCCACATTAAAAAAGCAATTGTGCAAGGATTAAAAAAATTGCTCAAAATGCAGAAGTGAAAGGCTTCTAACCTCTATGGGCGTCATTTATTCACAGGATTTCCTCTTAAGATTTTATTTCTATGAAGCAAAGCAAAGATGTGGAGCTTTCAAAACCTGCTGTTTACCATCTGCAGTAAGTTAATTAAATGAGATTTTTTCTTTCCTTTACAGAGCAGTAACATTGCTAGCTTGAATGCCTAAATGAAAAAACAAACAAAAAACAAACAAAACAATGATTTTTATATTTTCTTTACAGTTGCTCTGAGGTGTGTGACCAGTGCGGTAGGGCTGATCCATGTGACTGGATATGTGGGGAGTATAGTTAATGTTTCCTGTTCCTATGATGAAGGTTATGAGTATTATGAAAAGTATCTGTGTAAGAACGACTGTGGTGACAGTGATGTTCTTATTACAACATCGGAATCAAGGAAAATAAATACAGGATCAATGATGACAAAACAGCACGAATCTTCACAACAACCATCTCAGATCTTCATTCTGTGGATGCTGGGAAATACTGGTGTGGAGTGACCAGAAGCGGAAAAGATATCTACACTGAAGTCGAACTGAAATTAGTGCCAGGTAAACAGGGACTTCCAAAAAATGCATTATAGTTGAGTAAAATTCATATATAGAAGATGTTCATGATTGTAGAGCTTAAAGGTGAGAACAGATAAAATGTAACTGGTAAACGATTACTTGACTTTACTTAATTTTATTTATATAGTGCTAGGTCACAAAAACCAGTCACCTCAAGGCGCTTTACATTGTAAAGACATTATGTATTTATGACAGTCCTGCAGTTTAACTAATTGTTAAGCTCTATCATTGATAGAGCTGGGTATCAGATGTCACAATTATGTTTGGTTTGTTTAAAATTTACTTGTTGCAGCATGTTGTATATAAAATGTCATATCTCCAATCTATTCTATTTTATTTTCTGATACTCTTTACTTTCTTGACAGACAGCTGCTGTGGCACTGTAACCACAGTCCAAAGTTATGAGGGATACTCTGAGTCGGTCAGTTGTCCATATGACTCTCAGTATCAGAACAACCTCAAGTACATCTGCAGAGGAAACCGGCCCTCCAAATGTCTGCAGCAGGCACTGATCACCTCTAACAACAGAGAAAACGGACGATTCAGTCTTAATGATGAAAAGATGTCAAGAAAATTTACAGTAACCATTAGCAGTTTGACCCAAAGTGATTCAGGGTCATACCTCTGTGGCATCCAAAGAAACTCTGACCTGGATGTTTTATCTGCTATTGAGCTGAAAGTCAAAGGTGTGAGGTTATAATTACATAATTACACTAACAAAAAGGAAACAATTTCTTCTAAAGGCTTTTTAATAAACTTTTTAAATTGTTTTTCTCTTTCAATGTGACAGAGTGGTGCTGCGTCAAGTCAACTAAAGTAACAGGTACTGCAGGGCATCCATTAACTCTGCAGTGCCCTTATCCTTCACAAAATCAGGATAACAGGAAGTTCCTCTGTAAGGGAGACCACCGCAACAGCTGCAGAGACATGGTGATGAGTGAAAGTAGACTCGCACTACGAGATGATATTTATTCCAGCTCTTTCTCAGTGATGTTCACAAAGCTAGAAGAAGCTGATGCTGGGACATACTGGTGTGGGTCAGACTCACAGTGGAGAGTTGGAAACTACACCAAGATTCAGTTGTCAGTCGGTGAGATGAACACATTTAAATGAAGGAAAAATAGACAGAGCTATGAGTTACATCCTTTTTTTTTACACTGCTATTAAAGCATACACTGCGGCAGTTTTTTTGGAGTGACAAACATAGAACAAGAGGTTGGTACAGTCCAGCAACTTACCACAACCAGAGTGAACTACTTCTTAGAAGTCATATTTTTACCCTAACGCCAAGCTATAATTTGAAGTTTAATATTATGTAGCTTAATTGTTAAAATTTTCTAAGATTATCGGGTTAAAAAAACATTTATAACCACTCCAATGCCTGTGATTCTGTACTTAGTTATATGAGATGCTAAAAGTGAATGCTGGAGGTAATTATTAGAGTTCATAGAGCAGAGAGAAAAAACCCAGGAAAACCAAATATTTATATTCTGTAGTTAAAACATTTTAATCAGTGTTCCACCAAACAATATATCTAAATATAAAACCATAGATGTTAAGTGGTCTACTGACTATTTTAATGTATAAATTGACAAACAAAGAATCTGATTTCAGGTAAGTGAATAGCTTCAGAGTGAAAGCCAGTCTGGATCACTCTGAAACTGTTCACTCAACTTAAAATAGATTATTACAGGGAGTGCAGAATTATTAGGCAAATGAGTATTTTGTCCACATCATCCTCTTCATGCATGTTGTCTTACTCCAAGCTGTATAGGCTCGAAAGCCTACTACCAATTAAGCATATTAGGTGATGTGCATCTCTGTAATGAGAAGGGGTGTGGTCTAATGACATCAACACCCTATATCAGGTGTGCATAATTATTAGGCAACTTCCTTTCCTTTGGCAAAATGGGTCAAAAGAAGGACTTGATAGGCTCAGAAAAGTCAAAATAGTGAGATATCTTGCAGAGGGATGCAGCAGTCTTAAAATTGCAAAGCTTCTGAAGCGTGATCATCGAACAATCAAGCGTTTCATTCAAAATAGTCAACAGGGTCGCAAGAAGCGTGTGGAAAACCAAGGTGCAAAATAACTGCCCATGAACTGAGAAAAGTCAAGCGTGCAGCTGCCAAGATGCCACTTGCCACCAGTTTGGCCATATTTCAGAGCTGCAACATCACTGGAGTGCCCAAAAGCACAAGGTGTGCAATACTCAGAGACATGGCCAAGGTAAGAAAGGCTGAAAGACGACCACCACTGAACAAGACACACAAGCTGAAACGTCAAGACTGGGCCAAGAAATATCTCAAGACTGATTTTTCTAAGGTTTTATGGACTGATGAAATGAGAGTGAGGCTTGATGGGCCAGATGGATGGGCCCGTGGCTGGACTGGTAAAGGGCAGAGAGCTCCAGTCCGACTCAGACGCCAGCAAGGTGGAGGTGGAGTACTGGTTTGGGCTGGTATCATCAAAGATGAGCTTGTGGGGCCTTTTCGGGTTGAGGATGGAGTCAAGCTCAACTCCCAGTCCTACTGCCAGTTTCTGGAAGACACCTTCTTCAAGCAGTGGTACAGGAAGAAGTCTGCATCCTTCAAGAAAACATGATTTTCATGCAGGACAATGCTCCATCACACGCGTCCAAGTACTCCACAGCGTGGCTGGCAAGAAAGGGTATAAAAGAAGAAAAACTAATGACATGGCCTCCTTGTTCACCTGATCTGAACCCCATTGAGAACCTGTGGTCCATCATCAAATGTGAGCTTTACAAGGAGGGAAGACAGTACACCTCTCTGAACAGTGTCTGGGAGGCTGTGGTTGCTGCTGCACGCAATGTTGATGGTGAACAGATCAAAACACTGACAGAATCCATGGATGGCAGGCTTTTGAGTGTCCTTGCAAAGAAAGGTGGCTATATTGGTCGCTGATTTGTTTTTGTTTTGTTTTGAATGTCAGAAATGTATATTTGTGAATGTGGAGATGTTATATTGGTTTCACTGGTAAAATAAATAATTGAAATGGGTATATATTTGTTTTTGTTACGTTGCCTAATAATTATGCACAGTAATAGTCACCTGCACACACAGATATCCCCCTAAAATAGCTAAAACTAAAAACAAACTAAAAACTACTTCCAAAAACATTCAGCTTTGATATTAATGAGTTTTTTGGGTTCATTGAGAACATGGTTGTTGTTCAATAATAAAATTATTCCTCAAAAATACAACTTGCCTAATAATTCTGCACTCCCTGTATATTATGATAAAGTTTCTAAGAACAATGAAAGTCTTTTTCTTCAACAGTGTTTCAACAGCACACCAGCACTGTACCTTCCACAATGGAAATTCCAGGAAAAACTACAACACACAAAAAAACTACAACTCAAAATAGACCTAATAAAGGTACAGTGTATACAATGTGTCTTTTAGTGTGTGCTGTACTGTTGATCAGTGTTTTGAGATCACTTATGGAGAGATAACGTACTTTATGGTTACAATTGCAAATAGTTATAGTTTTATTAGCACAGTTTCAGCAAGTCCCCTGGGACTGAATGTAGACCATGGTAAAATGAGTGTCAAAAGAGCTGAGGGTCTATGTTTTATTAATAGATATGATAAAATAAACATACCTATTAATAAAAATAACACTGCCACCTGAGCCCACAGTTCAACTTGTCTTAGTGTAAAAAGGAAGTCTGTATTTTTACTGGGTTCTGTTTTGGTTTCTGCTTTTCAGATGCAGGACAGTATGTGGTTTATGCTGTGCCCGCTGTGCTGCTGCTACTGATATGTGTCCTCGTGGTTGCAGTTTATCAATGCAAACATCAGAAAGTAAAAGGTATATTTTATGCACAAATGTACTCAAATGTGCATGCAAAAAGAACACAACCATGTTTTATGCTGTGTGTTTTCAGACGGTAAAGCTGTCATGAACAGAAATGCAGAGAACGAAGAAGGTTTAGAGGAAGTGACGGCTGGCGCAGAAAATAACGTAAGAAAGCTAAAGTCCAAAGCCTTGATAGTGTGCTCTATCTATAACAAGTCTCACTATGTACAAACAAGTAATGTTTTATTTTTCTTAAATGAGTTCCGTACAGAAATGTGCAAATGTCTTGAGCTATCCCTCAAATTTCTTGTAATTTTTTAAAGTTCTTCTGCCTTTCTGAATGTCTTTAAAAAATCTTCCTCAGACACTGGCTGCTTTTTCCCTCCTTCTCAGTCCAATCCTTTTATCTGACCATTTTCACAGTAAATGTTTTGAATATTATCGTTAAGCCACCTAACATTGACCCATAAATCACAGAAGCATAAAAAATGCATCAAACTCATGGGGTGACCCTGTCAAGAAGTCATTCTTAATCGAAGGAAACAGAAAAGGCAGAGGTATGCCAAATTAGCCAAGAACTGGACTGACAATTAGTGACAATAAGTCTTATGGGATGATAAATTTTATAATAAATTATGAATGTGTTTCAACCTGTCATCAGTAGGTGCAGGGGAGGTCAGGAGAGATGTACAACAGTACCTCTGTAATTGTTTGGGGCTGAATTCAAACAAGTGGTCTTTGGGATCTTATTAGATTGATGGAATTATGAACACAGAAAATCACCATCAGATTTTGATCTACCATTCAATACCATCTGGAAATAAATCTGACAACAGGTCATTTGTCAGCATGATAATGATCCCAATCCCAACAATAATCGGGTAGAGTTTCACAATATACCAAATCAGCTTTTATTATTCATGGTTTTTGTTATTTTACTGATAGCAAACTGATGTTTGAATCTTTCATTCAGATTCATCCACAATGTTACTATTTAGTACTAATATATGATAAAAATGAGGACGTTATCACATTCAAAATCACCATCATCACTTAAACACTTTTCTATCTGTTCTTCATTACCATAAAGAAACCGCATGATAGTGATTAGATGACACAAAACTTTGATGCTCATCTTTTCTCAAAATGTATGATGGCTGAGTGCCAATTAACCCACATAGACAGATTGGAGAAACTTAAGTGAGTAAGCGAACAACCAGTTACCAGTAATACTTAACAGTTTTAGGGAGATATAATTAGCTAAGACGTTAAAACAGAAGAGGAAAAAAGAGTTCTCCCTTGGTTGGTTTTGCACTTCTGTAGTGTGAAATTAACCACTGACTAAAGAAATTTATTTTAGCACATTCGCTCATTGAGGTATTTGGGGGTAGCATGAAATGTTATTGAGGACAGCCACTGGCCCACAGGCTACACTTAGAGAGCCACACTTACACTTTCTATGTGGTTTAGCTTATAATGTGTGAAAAGCATCTAATTTGAGACTTTTTAAATTCTTTTCACCTTAAAACTAAACTATGTAATTTATTTGCAGCAATATTCAAGCGTTATCTGTTATTGTAATTTTTCTATCAGAATTCAAATTGTTAAAAAATGTTTGCTTTATAAAATGACATAACATCATGTGTTGTTCATTGGTCTCTG
Organism: Oreochromis aureus; assembly: GCF_013358895.1. NCBI lineage: Eukaryota > Metazoa > Chordata > Actinopteri > Cichliformes > Cichlidae > Oreochromis > Oreochromis aureus. The sequence goes on from NC_052947.1 coordinate 32,030,365, forward strand.
AATAGATCTATGGAAATGAAGAAGTTGTGAGGTACAAACAACAGAGTGCCTGTAACAACTATGACGATGTAGGTGAAGATGAACCAGACTATGAAAACTTCACAACATCTGAAGAAGTTTACTGTAATGAAAATTTCCACAGAAGATAAACAGAACATGCATTTCAGGTCAAAATATGGGTTTCACCTATATAGATTTTAACTTGTTTGATTTCTCTTTAACAGTTAAACAACAAATTTTAATGTACAGCCTTCTCTTTGTCACACTGAAAACTTTGTTTTGGTTTCTGTTTAGCCATGAGAGATAGCTGCTCTTTATGCATGTGTAGCTTGACTTGTTTTTATAGCTTAATTTTTATTGTTTAGTGTTTTTTCTAAAGTTGTGGAAAAACTCAAACTAAATTACTAACATGAGAGCAAAGTAAATAAATAAACAAGCAAAATGAAATCTAATGTTGTTTCATATAGTAATAAGTTCAACAATATGTTTAACTGTTTCTGCCTTATTTGAGCTGCGACATTGTTACATTCTGGTCATTCAAAGTATTTGGATTGAAATAGAGCAGTGAAACGTAAAAGGTTACAGTTTGCAGTTTTCATTTTATGATGCTTTTTTCTGTTTGTTGCAAATGTTGCTGGATAGTGGATACGATTTTACAGAAAAAAAAGCAAACAATCAGTGTGCAATTCCTCATAAGATGTCATATAAACATCCAATGTGTTCAAAAGTGTAGTAGTTTGTTTTTTCCTTCAGACGAGCCAGAAAACACTTTGAAAAACACTTTTAGTGTCGCTGCTTAGTATGTCACATTGAGCCCTCTGCTGGTGCTGTTTTAGTTTAACACCAAATACAGTAATTGTGTTGCAGAAATTGAGACAAGATTTCAGATTGCATAACTTGTAACAGGTATTAAGATTCGTGCATTTTTATTGAAAAACTTTAGTTTTTATGTTTTGATATTCTTAGAAATGCCGTACTTAATGTTGTAACCTTTTTTAATCACTAATTACAGTTAAACACACTAAACATAGGACTTGATGGATCACATCAAATAACAGGTTATAGACCCCTTAGTAAGAGCAAAAATAACATATATTTTTTTATATAACAAGCTGGCATATATTCTTGCGTGAACATTTTGGACTTTCCAGACAGAAACAAACATGACAAAAATAAACATGTTCCTCTTTTTCGATAAAACTTTCCATGAAATTCGGAAATGACAGTCGTGGTAAGCACATCACAAGGGAGACTGCAGACTTTAAAATGTAAAAATAAAAGCACAGCTTTCACGCTACATCCAGATGTGTCAAGTTGCTGAAGGGGAAAGTCACCTAAAATTTATCAATGAACAAATCTGTTGTGGTTTGTGCTCACTGCATAAAAACAGAAAGCTAAATATAATTCCAAATGGATGCAGTATGACAAGCAGACAGTGATATTAATCTATCTGAGAGGGACTGAATAATCTCTGTATTCACGAAAATGTTGATAAACGTGTAATATTCAGTCATACACACTGACATAAACTAGCAGCCAATGCTATCACCCATGCAGATCAAACTCACACCTACTTAGTGCTACACAACAGACGAATAAAATAGTAGAATTTTACTAACCAAAACTTAAGCACAGACTTCCTGAGCAACTGTGCTACATAAAAGGCACCAACACCAAAAACACGGTCAAGACATCTGGTTTGGTAAGTGTCACCACACCTGTCACACCCATCAACTCTAAGCCTCAGTGGTATTCAGTGTGTGTGTGTGTGTGTGTGTGAGGGAGAGAGAGAGAAAATGGATTGATGGATTTCTCAACTACATATTTAATGATGGAAGGTGGTTCAAGGTTAAGAAGTTACTTTATCAATAATAGAAAAATAAACAAATAGTCTGTCAATCTCTATTTAATAATTCTGAAACATATGAAAACTGTTAACAGCCAGTTTTATTTTTTCTTTCCTCAGAGAAAGCTATTGCGACAAAATGGCTTAAGTGGCTTCACTGTATGGGTTTGCTTGACTCAGTAACTGACAGTTTGTGTTTAAGGATATGTTAAGAAAGTTTGCAACACTGGTGCGTTGTAAAGTGCTGCACCGAAGTTCATAGTTGAGGTATTTATTTTTGTATTTTCATAACTTTAAACTTAAAACTGATCAATTTTACTACATTAGTATCATCTGATAGGACTAGTTAGCTGCTTTACCAAATGCAGGGAGAGTTTTATTTGTAAAAATTCTTGGCTTATTGACCAAACAGTAACTAAGAAATTAATTAAAAGAGAACAAAAATCAGCAGATACGTTTTTAATCAAAAGAGAAAAATGCTGCTTTTATATTAATGAATAAGTTATAATTATATGATGTAACACTCAGAACTTTTAGTCAGTGATGTTAGTTTTATATAAGCAAAGTTTTATAAATACATTTAAATATTTTTATTTAGCACAAGACTTTAAATTGAACGGTGCTGTTTATGAGAGGTGTTCACCATAAGGTGGCACATGTCAGCTATTTTTCATTTTTAAAATACCTTTACAGGAAGAGCCACTTAATAATGTGTAGTCCTCTCTGTGCTGATAGTGCTGATAGGCTTCCCCACTGCATGCAAAATATTTCTTAGTATTAAGAGTAGTTCCTGTCAAGTTTCTGTTTTGATGAGCCAAAGCGAAGATGTGGAGACTTCAAAACCTGCTCTTCACCCTCTGCGGTAGGTTTTTTAAAGAGCTAAAAAAATAACACACCCTTTATTGGGCTTAGGAATTGTATTATTATTAATGAATGTTGACATGAAAAAATAAACAATTATATAATTTTTTTATAATTTCTTTACAGTTGCTCTGGGATGTGTGATCAGTGCAAGAGGGGTGATACTTGTGACTGGATATGTGGGGGGGAAGGTAAATGTTTCCTGCGCCTATGGTCACGGTTATGAGTCTTATGAGAAGTACCTGTGTAAGGATGTCTGTGGTGACAATGATGTTCTTATTACAACATCCCAACTAAAAAACCTCAAATACTCAGCCTGTGATGACAAAAAGGCTCGAACCTTCACAGTGACCATCTCTGATCTTACATCTGAGGATGCTGGGAAATACTGGTGTGGAGTAACCAGAACGGGACAAGATATCTACACTGAAGTGAAGCTGAAATTAGCACCAGGTAAATAAAGCATTCCAAATTTGTAGTCAAGAAAAAGATCACATATAAAAGACATATATCAGTACATATAAATGTACAGTAGATCAAATCATAACTGGTAAAGGATTACAGTGGTCCCTCGCTATAACGTGGTTCACCTTTCACGGCCTCGCTGTTTCACAGATTTTTTTTGTGCAATTTTGCATGCTTGTTTTTTGGGGGGATTTTTTTACAGTTCTGCATCCTGATTGGCTGTAGATCAATCAATCTCCTCCGTGCCGTGTCTCCTGCACAGTACAGAATGTGTTCAGCTTGTCAAATTTACATAAATCTTCGATTGCTAGCAGTGTGACTCTGAAGTGCTGTACTGTATGTTTGTAAGTTTTCCCTCCAACAAACACAACAATGTCGATGAAACGTTTTGCACAGTCAAAGGCACCTACGGTAGCACCTAAAAGGCAGAGGAAGATGCTAACCATCGCCCAAAAAGTTGGACTGCTGGACTTGCTAAAGGAAGGTAGAAGTTACCGTATTTTTCAGACCATAAGGCGCATTAAGAGAAACAAAACAGTCAGATAAGTCAAACTTTACTCAACTCATTCTTCTTGCTTCCTCTACTTCTGTACCATTGATTCATTAATGTTGAATTCTCTGGCAGCTGCTCTATTCTCATGTTCTGGACCTGAAAACAGGGTTTGATCTTTGGTTTCATTCTATAATACTGGACTTATTTTTCTATGAAGGTTTGAACTTTGAGAGTTTTTAAGCAAGGGAGAAAAGTGTGAAAATGTTCATGCCTGTCTTAGAAAAGTGTATAAAGTGTGTAGTGAGGGGTTTTACAGCCTTAAAACATCTATAATAATTGTAAAAAATAAAGTTGGCTACTTCGCGGATTTCACCTATCGCGGGTTATTTTTAGAATGCAACTCCTGTGATAAACGAGGGACCACTCGACTTGCTTTTATAACATGACTGTACATGACATATGACAGCCTGGATCGATCTTCATTAAGATCCCATAAAGGGAATGAACTGCACATATAAATAGGAAACAGTAATAACCA